>NC_084990.1:13009848-13219687 GCF_963691925.1 Scomber scombrus
ATTAACCTCCCGAAGCTCATCTCCAACATGCACCAGACCTGGAAACACAAACAGTCTATTGAAATCAAGTCTACTAGCCAAGGAAAATAAAGCATAGGAATATTGCGGTATGTGTTTTCAAAGTGCGAGACTCAACTGTTAACAACAACACAAAAAAAACACAACACGACTTTCCGTTGGCATAAAGTCGATAACATCACCATGGCAACAGCCAGGAACGACCCTTGTTTGTAATCTCAAAATATGCAATCTTGTGGCACTAATCTGAAGGATTTGATCTCTGGTGACAGTTCATGGGGTTACACAACATAATCTCCTCACTTCTCTGTCAGTGTATTAGTAGTGATAAGAAAGTCCTGTTGACAGAAAGTTCACACTGAACATCTAAGAGGAAGAAGAGCTGTCAGATTCATTTCATATGTCACTTTACTGCAGATGGGTTTATCATAGTGATAATAGAGTTTGAGCACATGTGCATCATAATGTGTGAACTCTGTTGCTCTCACCACTGCGGTCAGCTGCCCCTCCCCTCATGATTCTGGCCACGATAACAGCTCCTGTCGCCTCGTCTCTCCGAATAGTTGCACCCTGGTGGAAGAGACCAATCAATAAAGCAAATGTCTACTCTTAGCTGACCTGATAGAATACTCTGGTTAACAGATAATAGCTTCTCCCTGTGTGCAGGTTAATGGCTTTTGCTGGAAAAATTACTATCAGTTGACAGAACTCTTGTGTAGGGCTGTGACTAACGATTATTTTCATGACCAATCAATCTGCTGATCATTTTCTTCACTTTTTTCATCTATAATCAATCATGTCATCTATCATGTACAACACAGAAAACGTTAACATTCTCACATTTCAGAAGCTTCAACCAGCAAATATTTGGCATTTTGCACAGAATAGTTGGCAATTCATTTTCTGTTGATTGAGAAATGGTTACAGCTCTACCCTTGTGTGAGAGGAGTGATGATTGATCATTGGAGAGCGCTTCTGCTGTTTAAAGAGATAGTTTGTATTTTTTGAAATGGGGTTGTATGAAGTACTCCGCTAATTAGCAGTCATCTAAAAAAATCATTAACAGCTTACATTTCTCTTTTGTTCTTCAGCACACTCAAACACAGTACTTCTGAGTTTAGACATTAGACATATCCTGGAGCATGGATTTTGTTTTTTTTCCACACAGAGACGCACACTTCTACCCGAGAGCTCTCTAAATCAGCTCTCACTGTTGCTCACACTAAATGAGTTTTAAAGCCTCACTTGAGGGCGAGGTGAAAATTGTAGTTGATGCCCTTATTTTTGTCTGGCGGCTCTCACCAGGGGCTCTTTGTTCTTTACCAGGCGGACAATCTTCACTGACTCCTCATCCATGTCGTAGTCCAGATCCTCCGGCAGCGGCGGCAGCACGGGGTCGAAGTTCTTTTGGGCCACTGTATCGTGGGCTGACAGCACAGCCTGCATGAGCAATTTGAATAAAGATACAAACACACTCACATAGATAAGACAACATCAGAACACCATAGAGAGAGAGAGAGAGAGAGAGAGAGAGAGAGAGAGAGAGAGAGAGAGAGAGAGAGAGAGAGAGAGAGAGAGAGAGAGAGAGAGAGAGAGAGAGAGAGAGAGAGAGAGAGAGAGACCGAGGGAAAACACAGCTGACTGCTTTTGCTAATGACTGTTCCCGCTTCCGTCATCTCTTCCCACTCCCCAGAAAGCCAATAAATTGACCAAAATCATTTGATAAGAGTAATTACAGAGTCTTGTCTGTGTCTGAGGGCCGAGGAAAGGGGCAAAGACAGACAGCTCTGACACTGGTGTTATGTAATACATGTTCAACTTAGAGGGAAAATCAGAGCAGCTCAGGGTGAAAGCAGTCAGAGGCAGCAAAATTAAAGAGATCAGGCCTCAGAGGGAAGGGGAGACTGTCTAGGCTGACAGAAAAGAGGCGCTGATGAGCACTCATCAATTTCTGTAAATGTGTGTGTGTACCTTGAGGTGAGGGGTGCTCAGCAGGAGAAGCAGTTCTCTCTCATCATCCTCCAGTGGTCCATTCTGAAGCTCTTCTGCCAGCTGACAATTTCAGAAAATTAAACTAACTAATTAAAATGTCTTTGTTGGATCATGATAAACGTTTACTGGTACTTGGAAGTTATTACAATATTATTAATCCAATATTCTGATTAAAACTAGGTATTGGAATATTGAAGACAGATTGCACCTACATCCTCTGCCAGACAGGAGGCGCTGTGCAGAACTGGATTTGGGCTCTGTTTCTCGTACTGCTTCAATTTCTCGTGAATCTGCAATGTTACAGGTTTAATTAACACACAGGCACACACAAAAAAATTATTAATTTACATGAAACCGAGCAGCCAGAAAGCCGGTTTTCCAAAAAACAGTTTTACTTCTTGTAGAAAATATTGGGAACTTTATCAATGAATATATACAGACATGTATTATGCTTATATCAACTTCTGGTGAGACAGTCGGATGATGTTGCATTCATGAGCAATTTGCACATAAAAATCCACTTTGCAGCAGCTTGTTTGATATTGATAGATATTTCCACTCTGCCCACTGAGTGCCATCTTGTTTATTTAATGAATAGCTAATGCAAAAAAAAACACTAGACTAGATGTTCCTTTATAAACATGATTTTTTTTTGCAGCTACTGAGACACTCTCTGCATTTACTGTACCTTCATGAGGTAACCAAGGCTTTTTTCACTAAAGACATCTTTGAGGAAGACTAGGTCGTCCTTATAGTTGGCATCAGGGTGGAGCTGAGAGGTGAGCAGGGCCAGGGTCTCATGCAGCCCTATATGGATCATACAGACCAAGATTCACCACCCACTGTCTATCACAAACTAAAAGAAATCCACAGGTAATGACTGGAAAACAAAACATCCCTTTTTCATATTTACTTGAACATGAAATATGTGCTTTCTAGCTTGTTTGGGGATTATAAAAAAGGACAATCAACAACCAAATAAACTTAGATCTATGGATTGGCCTTTGTTTCTTTTAACTAACACTAATGGCATTACATTTTGATCTGAATTGAACAAAAGGGGATAAAAGATCTGAAATTTGGATCTGACATTTGAAAAGTCCAACTGTTGCCACCAAATAAAAGGCCTGAAATCCAACACATTTCCTATTTGCAGTATACATTATATGGTTATGTTTATTACCTGCCTGCCTTGCATTTACAAACTCTGTAATTTACAGGAAGATTCTGAACATCTGTTATGTATATGGGTATTAAAATACATGCATTATTTATAGGGATATAAAATGCATCAGAGAGCATGAGCAAGCAGCTTGAACATATGTTTGGCTGTACCTGTGTTTGCAGACACGATGGGCATGGCTTCAATCATCCACAGGAGGCAGGAGGGTGCAGAAGGGGTGGGGGGTGTGGGGAGAGAAAGAGGGAAGGAGGGAAAAACAAAGGCGGTGGGTGTTCTCCGCTGGCCTCCTCTGTTCTGGCTCCTCACGTATGGCCAAGGTGTAAAATCAAAGTCACAACTGCAAAATTAAAACAAGAAGACAAAACAGATGGTGACTCCATATAAGGGAGGAGACATAGACTGCCTAATCCAGGATTTCCTCACAAAATTCAAAATCATGAGATTAGTCTAAAATTATTCACGCTTGAAAAAAGTGCCTCTTCATTTGCAGTAGAAGATTTGGAAGTAATATTTTAAAACTGTGTAAAAATAACAATAAAAACAAGAGTTTGTCCTCTTAGTGCTGTTGATGGACACTTAGTAAAGCTTAGTAAAGTATATTTTCTCATCTAAATTGAATATGAAAATACATTTTGAAATGTCCATTGACCAGCTTTGCTTTGACAGTGATGAATGAACCATTACTGTGCCAGAGTTTCTAATTAATTAAAAGCTGCTCTCATTACGCAGGCAAAAAGCACCAGTTTGATTGTAAACTGCGTGACACGGAGAAAAGTAAGGTCAGATAATACTGACCCCTTTTGTCTAATAAGGCCCCTCATCTTTTTTGTTCCCATGGCAACGCTATAGTGGCAATGATTCGCTCTGTGTGCAGATTAATTAAATGCTATTTGATTTGTTCCATATTGGTAACTTCACTAATTCAGCATTGTCTCCGAGGGAAGATGAAGTGTGTCTAAACTTTTGGCTGGTGCTGTACGTGCAGAATTTAACATTAGGAGGCTGTTTTCACATTTATCTGCTCAGTTTAGACCGTATAACTACAAGTATGATTTGTGACATCACAAGTAGTTTGGAGCCAGTCATGGTCCACTATTCAATTTACACAAATGTGCATCCGGTGCACGATCACTGAGAATGAACTCTTATTATCCAAAGTAGAGTTTTATAGTTACAGCATACAAGATTTCTGGAGGGAATCTTTAAGTAAAATCTACCCAAAAACCAAAAGTTAGCAAAGGTAAAATGAAAACAAAAGGCTCTTTTAGTTTGTATTTCTTGGGTACCTTCTTTATATCTTAGTGACATTTTTTTTTATTCCGAGACATGACGCCTGCATCCAGACATTTCCAGCACCGTTTGACAGAATAAAGCTTTCAGACAACTCTTCAAAGGTGAAACATTTTTGTGTTGGTTGATAAGAGCAGCAAAGAGACCAAGACACTACAGTGGGCCAGGATTCAATGCAGCCACCTTTTTCCTGCTGCAGACAGCTGTTGCATCTTTATGGGCCTGTATTTAGGCAAAATATGCTAAATGGCAGTTTATATTCTCAGCAGCTGGAAAGGCTACTCCATGCAAAACATAAACTACTAATTAAAAAGACTATTTTGAAGTAGCTGGGCAAACAAAAACAAAAAAATTACAAACATTATGTTTACCCTTTTTTGTCACTGGTGTGACAGTCCATCAGGAGTATAATGTATGAAAAATAAAAGTTTTACTGTGGAAGCAGCATTTCATTTGAATTACAAACTACAAAACAATACTGCAGCTTTTTTGTGACAATTTCCAAAGCAGGCAAATCAGCTCAGCTCATTGTTAGACATCCACTGCAAACACACACTTGACAGCCATAAACAGCACCTGTTCAGCATATTGGCAAACAGCAAGCTGACAAGCCCTCGTCAAATGTATTTACGAGACAAATGATTGAAGACATCCATCAACTTTATGAATTTTCCTTGTTCTTGCTTGTTATTTATACAGAATTCAATCATACCGAAAATGGTTTGTCTCAGCAGAATTCCTCCTTTTGTATCCCAGAGTTGTTGAAAACAATTCCTACTTCGCTGTTTTTTTATAAACTTCTGTCACTTTCATCAAAACAATGAGTTACTTTTGTCTCATGGTAATTAAAAACTAAACTTTCCCCTAGTGGGCTGATAATGTTTACTGACTGCCAAAGAAAAACACAAAAGACAAGCTGGCATCCTTCCAAATTGACAATTAGAATAAACAAAAGCACAAATATATAAGTGCATCTGTATTTATATTTATTTATTTATTACTGCCATTATTATACTCTCTATTTTTTACCCATAGTGTATTTTATCTGTTTCATCGTTTGCTGGTTTATGTTTATGTTTATTGTCTGTGCTATTTTTATGTTTATTAGCCACAGAATCACACAATTCCGTTGTACTGCTGTGCAATGACAATAAAGGCACTGAATTGAACATCTTTGTTGAGATGGTAACTTGTGTTCATAAAGCCCAGGATGCTGCCATATAAAATGTTTAAGACAAATAACTGTAATTGCGCCTTAGATTGCTGAGCAGTGTTGCCAAAGCAACCTATGAACCGCTCTGCAATGTGCTATTCCACATTAGCCACATCACATGCCATATTTATAGTCAGGGCTGCTAACTCAGGCATTGACAGTGAGACTCACGCGCTCACACTCTCCACGTGCTCACAAGCCAAAAATCCATTTTCTTCAGTGAAAAACCAATTCATTACTGATAACGCTGGAGCATGAAAAAAGGATACTGACAGCGCATGGACAGACAAGACAGAGCAGCACAGCACAACAGCAGGAAAGCGAAAAATACACATGAATCAAAATCAAATTCACTTACTCCATACAGCTAACTGGAGAATGAAATCACGTTTCATATTATAGTAGTTTTTTCTTTCTCCTACAAACTCCCAGATTATATAAAGCACCTGTTAGCCTATCCTCACTCTTTTGGGTCCAGTCCTCTGTCTCTGTTGTGGCTGGTTGTATTTGGTGATACAAGCATGTAGTTAAAGTGATCACTTAATATGCACAAGGTAGCCTTTTTTATACTGCATACTTAATTGACTGCCTTCTGTTCTAGCTTTGATCTGACGTGATGGCTGAGTGTATTGTGTATTGGAACTCCACTGTGGTCCTGCCCACCTTTTTGAGTGATCCTGTGTGTTAATGTCTCATACCAGAGGATCTCATACCAGGTGTAGGATCATGACATCAAAATGTATCATTTTAGTATGCAGCACAGTGAGCTCTGTTAATTCCTGTTCTCATTTTGTAGGTTCAGGTGCAGTTTTGCTCCTTATTGTTTTGCTTAGCCTTCTGGTGGGTTTTGCTTGATTGTCATTCTTGTGCCTGAGTTGTTTGTGATTCTTTTCATATTAGTTATCTTTCTTTCAGCTAAGCATATGCCATATTGTTTGGAGGCTGGGCACCTATGGTGAGGTCCCTGCACTTTATGCATGTGAGTAATGTGAGCACTGGGACACGAATGACGATTGCACCATTTTGCTGTGAGGACTGCTGTGTTGCACTTGAGATGAGTAAGCACCTCTGGGCATACCTCAGTGTAAAGTCTGTCTCTCCACAAGTGGCTTCAGCTCAGTTTCCACAGTCTTGCTTAGTTTATATTGGACTGGTAGTTTGAGATACTTAATATTTTGATTTTAAATCAAGGCCTTTTTAGCAATTACTGCAATAAAACACTATCTTTATTCCCCTTATTGGTATCAGTAGCTTTCACTTGGCTATTAATATTCTCTAACCCCAGCAGTTCTGTCCCTGCCAATTTTATTATTTTCATTATTTCAATAAAATATTTGATTCATTCTGAAAACACATCTGTCTTTGTGTCAGTAACAAGTCTGTGTGCTTTTCCATCACATTTCAAAACAATAGCCAAAGTTCTTGAGACAAGTGCAAACAACTATTTTCCCCAAAATGTCAACTAATTTCCTTCAATGAACTTCGATTTGGCTTCAGTAAATACACACATATCAACAAGCTAGTGTGACGAGTGTCCTGTAATTACATGTTGTCAGTGTCCATGACAGGAGCTTGATCTTTTCACTTGAGTGACCCTCCACCAGGCATCAATAATACTCCCAGATTGATCCAGTCTAATGCTGCGTCAATATCTGTCCCTTCATTCACTCACTCAGCAGGATGTTGACATGGTAGCACTTCTAAAAAAAATTACATTCTGCACATTATCAGGAAAAGAAATACACACATTTCGCCACACTTATTGAGTTACACAGCTTCAACTACTTAAGCATGATGAAGTCTGTGTCATGGAAACTGGAATTAGTGGGATTGAGTTTGGTTAGGCTGCCTTTAAATCATCTATTCACATGTATCAAAATGAGATTAAAAAAAAAAAAAGTCAATATAAATATTGATAGTAAACAAATAGTAGCACATTAAATCAAAATAAAACTCCATTATATTTTATTTAGTTTTTTGTTCACTCCTGTACTGCATAGAGAACGTGCTTCAAACAATGAAGCTAACAGTTCTGCGGTACAACATCATCCTCTGTTTTCAGCTCGCCTCCCTGCACACTTGGCCTTTGTTCCTGACCTTCTTTCTCTCCATCTCTTCTTCACCCCATCCAACTCTCTCTAATTACGAGAGGCTGGAAAGAGCTTAAAACCAACATCTCTCTCCCCCTCTCTCTTTCTCTCTATTTCCCTCTCACTCTCTCTATGTATATCTCTCTCTCTTTCTCCCTCTCTGAGTCTATCATCTATATACTTAAGGTTCCCACCGGCCATATGGTGGGCATTAGCTGGCCTCCTTGATTTAAGACAGCAATGGTCACGGCTGTATGCATCACTGAGGATTTCCATGAATACAATGACGTAGATTAGACAGGGCTGGTAGATTAGAAGAGCAACCCAACAGCAACATGTACAATATGTAGCTATAAGGATTGACCTTTTCTACCTAATACAGATCAATATGAAATAGATTTTTATATACCTGTACTAGTTAACATCAAACAGAAAGACTAAACACATGAAAACAAAGCTGGAATAAGTTAATTAACTGAAGAGTTGATTGATAGCAAATTGACTGACTACATTTTAATAATTGATAAATGACTTTAAATGATTTCTCCATCTTATATCATTATAAACTAAATCCCTTTAAGTAATTTGAGGACGTTTAAGAATTTACAATGAGCATTTGTCCTTGTTTTTACACAATTTGATGAGCACTTTTACAGACTCTCTCACTTGAGAACAAAGATATCAGTGTTATTGAGATTCAGCTGTCTGTTTTGTGCTTATTAGAACATGTTAGCATGGCAACAATGAATCAATTTTAACAAATGAAGATCAACAGTAAACTGCCCACTGCTGTGTATAGTGTTCATGCTGTAAGGTATTACTGGCGAGTACGAATTGAAAAACCCTTCATGCTGATTAAAATTAAAGGGGACCTATTATGCTTCTTTCCAGCTCTATATTTTTATTCTGAGACTAGAGTAGCTTTGCATGATTCACGTATTTATCTTATACTGGCCCTTTATGCAGCCCGTCAGTTCAGCCTCTGTCTCTTAGCAGGCAGTCTTAGCTTCTGTCTCTTTTCATTTGCTGTGTCTCATTTCTGTAAAGGAGGGATTAACAGAGTTTCTCAAAGACACCTCAACAGATTTACAATCTGATATTATACTGAAAACTATTGGCAGTTTGGAGTTTTGACCTTGAGATAATCAGCATTGTTTATGCATCCTCTTGTTTACTACTACACGTTTAAATGGCTCACAAGCACTGTGATGTGTCTCGTGCTATGGTTTTATTATTGTTTTTATAATTAGTAGTCATGTTTTTTCACCCATTGATAAAGAGAGACTGGCTGCTGAATGTCATATTCAAATGCCTTTTCTTCTCTCTCTCTCACTCATTGTCACTTTTGATTGTTTTTTTCCTTACAAAACTTCATGATTGGACCAAAATAATTCATCCTATTGCTAAACTGGGCACCAACACAATCTACAGTCAATTCTGCATATGTAGTTCTTTACCACACTAACATTGTATTCACAGTGCTTAACCTTATGTCACTGTCCTCCCTACTCACACACACACATACATACACACACACCACCTGTTTGCCAGACTCATTTGCTGTTGGACGGGCCCCCAGAGGAAGACAGAGAGGGGCGAGGTCGCCAACACAGATAATGCCATCTGCCCAAAACATTGTGTGTATGTGTGTGTTTGTGTGTGTGTGTGTGTGTGTGTGTGTGTGTGTGTGTGTGTGTGTGTGTGTGTGTGTGTGTGTGTTGGGGAAGGGGAGGGTACTATCTAGAATTTCATCCACCACCTTTGATACCACCCACATGGCTGAGCTGAAATATTTGGATATGACAGATTTCATTCCAATATCCATTAAAATAAAAACAGATGTCTGATGTACCTTTCACATAGATATAAGATTTATACGGTGTTTCTCATTCATAAATGACACATTCTTTAGTGGAAAAACAGATGGGATATAATGCCTGAATCCCAAAGTTGGCACAACAGAACAATGCTTGTACAGATCATACTGTAAACAAACATCATAACTCAATCGCCATACAGTGTCCTTGAGATTTAGATTTTAATTGTGCATCGTTGAAAATGCTGGAAAGAAAAGAAAATGTAGCCCAGCAGAGGTCAGTAGCCAGATGGCTCTTAAGAGGCTTATAAGAAGAACATCACTTCTAAAACACCTTCAACACGCCCACTCTGAGACACAACAGGATAAAGAGTCAGGCTGTCCTGCACCTCTAGTGTCGGGAGATTGAATTTGGTGTCTGGGGAAGGAAACCCACATTTATGTGTGTGTGCGTGTGTGTGTATGTGTGTGTGTGTGTGTGTATGTGTGCGTGTGTGTGTGTGTGTGTGTGTGTGTGTGTGTGTGTGTGTGTGTGTGTGTGTGTGTGTGTGTGTGTGTGTGTGTGCAGGCAAACAGGCCAGTGTCTCTTTCACAATTTCAGGATTTTCACAGCTGAGGACCTTGACATGATGGTTGACAAAGTGCCAGTCTGTCTGTGGGGAGCCAAACTTTAGAAGCTTTTGACTGGTGGCCGATGTGAGGCCACCACTGAGCTCATAATGATGTGTATAAATGCGCTGAAGAACAGGCTGTAAAAAGGGGGTCACGGACTGCAAAATGTGTGCCTACAAACAAACAATGTCCTCTTACCAGTCAATTCATGTTTCACTTACATTAAAAACAGCATCATTTACCTAAATTTGGAAAATAGTCATAAAAATCAGACAAGTTTCGAGACCTATGATATCGCCTTTTTCTCTGACTCTCTGGTGCACATTTCTTCCTTAAATATTTGTTTACTATTATCCATGGCCTTGACCTTTACTGAATACCAATATGGCTCTCCAGCCTCTCCTGAAAACCAATAAAACCATAAACCTGTCCTGCCTTGCAGCAAGTCATAGCCTGAGGCTCATCCTGTCTGTGATAATATTGATCAGCTTTTCCCTTTTTATTTAAAGGAAGGAGAATGATCTTTTTCAGACATTTACCTGACACATATGCAGCCCTAGATGCATGACCACATGCAATAATCTCCTCCACTTAATCTAATGTTTGAGTTTACAGGTGATACACAACCCCAGATAACATGCAGCACAGTCATGAATCCTCACAGACATGTGATTGGAAATATGTACGTAAATGACAATAAGGTTTGCATTATTATTTGTGTAATTTAAGAATAATTGACAGTGTCTCTCTCTCACACACATACATACACACTGTGCAGAGTTAGGTCCGTGTACATTAAAAGCATCTTTACCTTGTTGAGGTTCCTCTCAGCTTCAGCGTGCGTGTTTCTGTTGTCTCGACCCGACCGCTCCTCCTTTCACACGAGTGTTTTCTCTTTCTTCTTCCTCTCCTCTGTCTCTCTATTCACTCTACGTCTAGCTGACTAGCACACATTAGGGTTTATTTCTCCGCTCTATCCAATCTTCTTCGCTCATTGAGCCTCTCCTGCCCCTCTGTCTGTCAGTCAGCTCTCTCTCTCTCTCTCTCTCTCTCTCTCTCCTCTCTCTCTCTTCTCTCTCTCTCTCTCTCTCTCTCTCTCTCTCTCTCTCTCTCTCTCTCTCTCTCTCTCTCTCTCTCTCTCTCTCTCTCTCTCTCTCTCTCTCTCTCTCTCTCTCTCTCTCTCTCTCTCTCTCTCTCTCCCCATGTTGCCTTCATGTGCTCCTCGTAAACTCCAGGTGTTCAGTAAGTGCATTCATGTGGCATTCATGACAACGAGGAAGAGAAAATATGCGTTGCCACACACGATATTATTATTATTAAAGGGTTTTGTGTTGTAAATTATTTTCATACAACTATGTACACAATGAGTGAAAATAGCTCTCTGTGTGCCCTTACAGTAATGCAAAAAGCCAAATGAGGCATATGTTCTTCCACATAGGCCCCAAAAACATCAGGTTCATAGTCAGTAAGTTAGCTGTTAGAAGTTATTATATTAATTACTTATAAAATAGGGGTCCATTGAAGATATAAATTAATATGAATATAAAATATAAAGCGAAGTCTGTGTATGAACTTTTAGCAACCTCTCACATTTGTTTACTATAAATCCATGTACATGAGTGTTTTTTGTAAATGTGACTGAATCTTTTATTCGAAAAAATATTTCTTTAGTTTGATCATTTTCTGTGTATGTGGAATCAGTTGGCTTCTACACTCAGATCCTCATATAAAATCATCTTTCTGAACTGAACAGACCACTTCGTTCTGGTCATATTTTGACACCTGCTCTAAACTGACACGTTGAAAGAAAAACAATTCAATTTAAACGAAGCGGTATGACATAATATGCTGTATTCAGAATTGTATATATATATTTTATATTTTATATATATAATTTCCCTACCTCTTTGTATTCACAAAAAATGCGCATATATGGCTGTTTAAGTGTAATGTAATTCAAAACACTACCAACAAATTCTCAGCTTTTCAGAAAAATTGTAATTATTGTATTATTTATTATTGTATTGTAACTGACCGTTTTGACTATTTCTTACAGTCCCTGAAGGCAGCACAGGGTGCACACATGTTTCAAGCTGCATGCCTCTTTGGTCCGCCCCTCTTAAATCCATCCATTACTATTCATTCCCTCCCTCCATGTCTGTCTCTCTGTGAGCTGTACAGTGCTCGTTTTGGCTGATGGTCAGAGACACGTTGTGGGGGACCAGTGGTATGAATACACGGACTATGAATCATCATGGACCACAACCCAGAAACACTGGCCACAGCTTCCTTAACATCCCTCCCTGCTGTGATTCCAGTCTTCTTTACTCCCTCTATGCTCTCTCCTCTTATCTGCCTTTTTCACTTGTCTCTTGTCCCTTTGCTGCCCTAGTTGTTTCAAGCTTAATAAGAGTTGACCTTGATGTATTCAGACGTTTGTGACAGTGGGTGAGGAAGAAGAGAGGAGAGGAGGCATTGTTGCTGCCCTGTGATCACAGTCTCAAATTGTGGATTTCTGTGTGACTAAATGGGTGGTGACAAAGCATTTCATCTTAGTTCACTGGGTCAGATACAGTAGCTGGGGAGCTGTGATGATGGCTGATGATAACACCAGCGGTGAGCAGTGTTTGTGTCAATATGGGGAAGAAAGTGATACAAAGTGGTGTTAATGAAAGAGAGAAAGGATCTTTGTTTAATCAAATGAAATATTTAGTATCAGGGCCTGATAGTCTGCAGACTATTATGGAACCAAAAACACACCAATCAAATTTTAAATAAAGACACAAAATAAATGAATGAACACAGCATTTACAAGTTTTAATCACTATTAATATTATTCAATAAGTCTTATATTAGTTATATTATCATCAATCATGTCTTGCAGTTAAATTGCAAATAAAGTCAACTCTGTGGGTGACACACACAAAATATATATACATATACTTTTTCTCTTGGTTGTCTTGGTTGATTTGTTCCAGCTTTGTAAATATTCTGAGTCTAGCAGCTCTGATGGTATCAGTGTCAGAAATGTTCTGCTTCTTGGACTGTGCAGTTACTTCAGCAGCGATGTATTGTCCGATGAGAATGAAAGTTTCAATCCTGAAACGTGGTCCAGGCTGATCTCTCATATAGAGGTCACATCAGATGTCAGAATCCGGAGCGGACGTGGGTGTCTGTTCCTGTCAGAAAATCACAACAATTTGAAAAAATTGTGTAAGAAATATATAGCATTGTTCCTATAGTTCATTTACCATATTCAAACGTTGTATTTTCAACAAGTGAAGCAAGTTTTCATATCAAAATCAAAATAGACATATATTATTGAGACTTAATGGGTAACATGCTATACAGAACCTGCATGTCAAAATGAAATCTTTGAAGTTCTATTCAATCGTAAACAATGGACTGATTGGAGCTACTGAGTTTGCTCTCATTCTGGACTCACCGTGTATATTGGGTTTTTGAAAGTCACAATACTATCATCTCCAACGGGTTCAGACAGCTGGGAAAGGAAAGAAGAAAATGGAAAGCCTTCAAAAATGGAGTACAAACCCAAATTCACAGCCATGACATCCACTAATGACAAAACAATCCACTAGTGTACATTCCTGACATCGTTAGATACTTTGCTTGCAATTTTTTAAAACATTCAGAGCATGTCATTATTTGTGTTTTCCTCTACTGCGCATCAAGTAACATGTGTCTCCATGACTACCTCTGTGCTCGGAACAGCTGGTTGTGCAGAAGTGACGTCAGCATCTTCTACCTGTGAGTTGTATGCTGGGTTCACAAAGGCTTCCTAAAATGGCGACAAACCATTGAAGTTAAACTGTCATTTTCTGCAATGTGGTATGTTACAGTTAAATGGCTCATTTGTTAATAATGAAAAGAACTTTTTTTGAGACTTTAAATTGGTAATGAATGTTTAAACCCACCTGGTCGTCACTGACAGGTTTGGTTACATGTACTGTGGCTTCGTCCACAACTTGAACCTCTTCCACATATAAGGGATTATTAATGTTCTCCTGCAAACCAGAATGGAAACAAAGGATGATGACAAGGAGTGAATCAAAGTATACATATCATTTGTGTGAAAAAAACCCAACATGTATATCAAAGTGAATTTGGACCAAGCAGCAAGGGACAAGGAAAAATCTGCAAGGGAAAAGGCCATGTAGTATGTCATATACAGGAACTATGCGAGAAATCAATGCACTCTACTGGGGAGCATTTATTGATGTTTATTGACCTCATTTGTTCCAACAGGAGCTGAGGTGGCCGTTGCCAGGCCGTTAGCAACAGGCTCTTCTCCAGCTTCATATGCTGGATTCTCAAAATTCTTCCCATCCGTCTCAACCATGGACACAGACATAGAGGGTACCTAATGAAGATACAGGAAAGTATTGGTATTCGGTAAGAGTTAGTCAAAATGTACTAAAGGAAGTAATTGGAAATATAAAATGTTTGTTTTTGATTTTATACTGACCTCTACTGAATTTAACGTTGTTGCAGTGTCTTCTGTTTTCGATGCATCTGGAGATGAACTATTCCTGAAAAACATCAAGACACATTTGCAATTCAGCAATAACATGATGCAGAAAGCCAAACAGAAAACCTAAAATTGAGTCTAACATGCTACAGTATATTGAAAAAGAAATTGTGAACTAGGAGTTTTATGGTGCACAACTAATTTAGAAACAAAACTTTTAGATATTAAAATTCTGACAGGATTTTTTTTTAATTGTATTGCTTCTCTTCTTGGTCCATCTAACCTGAAGCCTGGCAGGTTGGGCATAGATGGCATGGAGGGCATAGACGGCATGGAGGGCATGGAGGGCATACTGTTGCGTATCCTCTCCATCAGGTTGGTTTTCTGCCTGGTAGCATAAACCAGAACAAGTAGCAAAATCACGATCCCTAATGTCACCCCGATGGCTATCCCAACTAAGAGAGGAGGACACAAGAGGGGGCAGAGGCAGATTAATAATGATGAAAAAGGTTTTCTATCAACAAATGACCTAGAATTTTATTACATTTCTGGAGATAAAATCAAATATACTTGAAGATGCGACCACGTCGAATACACTCATCTCACAGCTGTCACCGTACCACTCTGGTGGACACCTGTGAAACAAAACACAGACGTTACAGTTGTAGCATTTTAGTCTCTGCTTCTCATTTGCATCTCCCCTTCCATCATTAATAGGATAATTTATTTACATACCAACACATCGCAGGTAATTTATCAATTGGTTGCCTCTGGCAAGAATATTATGTTTTCTTTTAACTTTCCTATATGAAAAAATGTCTTACTTGCAGAGAGCCTTGTTGTCATCAAAGTAGCAAGTGCCTCCATTCTGACACTGGCATGGTGGCGGCATGGTGGGTGGTGGGTCAAAACCTGAAATAATTTATTACATGAACAATTATGACAGTGAAAGTAATCTTTCTCCTTGTCAAACAAAAATGTAGCAAGAATTGTTACAGTATCTGCCCTCCTCTGCTATCCTCCCTGGTGTTGTGTCAAAGCTGGGTTTTAAAGTCTATTACAGGTCAACATTATGCAAAGAAACAAGCTAAAAAAAAGTGCAAGTTCTATCAGTGTTCCTGCAATAAAGCTGTGACATTAATTAATGCAACTCCACTACATGATGCTCAACGTATATATGACACATACTGATGAAAGTAAATTCTTACCAGCATCACATTCAGTGTTGCTACCAGGGACAAAGCTGGTACCCTCGGGGCAGGCACAGGTGTAACCTTGTGGTCGGAGCAAACACAGATGGCTGCAGATTCCCTTACATGGATTCTTCACTGCAGAGACAAAGGAAGGGGTTTTATCATTTTACTAAATTAAACTTATATAGTTTATTGTTTATGAAGTTTTAAATTGACAGATTAAAATTGTCTTTTTATTTATCAGTATGGCCAGCACTGTGATGACTTTTTCAGTGATTATTTTTGCTGATTTTCTGTAGAAAGTTTTTACTTCCATGCTAATTATTGCTAATGCATGAAAAGTGTAATACTTTACGTGCACTGAAGCTTTGAATGTTCATAATAGCAAATGGAATACTGCTGAACAGTCGGCAATTAAAGAGCAGTAAAAGAAAAAATAATCTGCAATTAAAAGATGATTCACAGAAACTATTCTATTAGGGTGAACAAAAAGATGGACTTAATATGGTGGAGTATGTGTTGAAGTATGTGTTGGCTGAGTGTGCATCTTACTGGCTATGGAGTTGTATCTCTGTTGCTGGTACACAGAGACCTGGGTCAGCCAGGGTCCAGCAGTCAGCAGTTTGGTTTTTACACCATGACCAAACTTATCCTGCCGGAACACCTCCCCTTTCTCCTGAGTGCTCCAATAAACGTGGTCCTCAAACACACTCACGCTGAAGGGGTTTCTCACATCTAGACAAGGTGCAACAACATGTACAACCAAATCACAAATGAAGAGGTGAAATGAACCACAATCATTCATCCATTTTCTATAGATTAAGTATCAACGATCACGTATGAATATTTTCTGAATAATATAATTTTCAGTCTCTCGTGTCAGGATTCTTTAATGACTGTCATTCCTAATCCTCACCTATGTAGACGGCAGTTCTGCGATCTTCTCCTGAAGGCAGAATAGACTCTATGCGGCTTTCCTTGGAGTCAGACCAGTAGATTCTGTCACTGTTGGTGTAGTCGATGGACAGGCCGGTGGGCCAACCCAAACCGTCAGCCACCAGGATTTTCCTCTCTTGACCGTCCAGCCAGGAACACTCGATTTTGGCTGCTTCCCCTCGATCTGACCAGTACAACATCCTGCAGGAACACGGGGGGGTTAGAGTTCTGGGTTCTGAGATGTGGTGAGTAAAAGATTCCTCCTTTTTGGTTTCCCATGGCAAATAGATACAAAGTCATAGCAACTAAATGCTCCTTTATTTCTGCTGTAAATTAGAACTTGATCATGAATTTCTTGAGAGTTAACATGGGAAGAGCAAAGGATTACCTGTAAATATAACGAAAAGAAAATAAATTTAGTTGAAAATGTACAAAATGAAAGTGACACAAGATGTATTCAACAAGTTCCTAAATTACTCTAATCTGCAAAATACTGTCTCAAAGTCTAATGCTAATCTCGGTGTCTCTCTCACCCCAGTCGCGGGTTGATTGCCACAGCAGACGGGTAACCAAGCTCAGTCTTGACGAGGTGCTTCCTGTAGCGTCCATCCAACATGGCCACCTCTAACCTTTTCAACTTGGAGTCTGCCCAGTACAGGTTCCTAGAAGGAAAAGAAAGACAAAAATAAATCACAAAATATGCACATTGGGGCGTAGTCTGTAAAAATGTTTTATCTAAACAAGCACAGACAAAATAGTGTCAGTAATTGTGTCAAATTAACATAGATGAATAGTGAAATAGTAAAGCTCAAGGCATCAGAATAATAGAGGAATGTAATCTGATAAATGTAGAAAAAAACACCAGACTGCAAGCCAGTAATGTTGGTTAGCCTCACCTGCCCACCCAGTCCACAGCAATGCCGTCTGGTGTTGTGATGTATTTAATGCCAAGATCTACAGCAGCACCAATGTTGTTACTGCCATCATCCACTGAAGGTATGTACGCTCTCTTAATGGCACCTGGTATGGAGTCCTTACCGGCCACAGTGAAGTACACCATACCTGATAAAACACAGAGACATCATCAAATACATTCCTCTGATTAACACTGAGCCAGCTGTCTATGTCTTTCTAGCACTATCTAGCATTTATCTATGTTGTCTTACTTAATCCGGTGTTGTTGTGGTCCCAGTCGTAGTCCAGAGCCATGATGTGCTCCTGCTCTTTGAGGAAGTCGTGGTAGGCCTCTGTCTGCATGTTGAACCTCCGGATACGAATGTTCTCCGGTAGAAGCAGCAGAGGAGTCGGCCCTGAGGGAAACACAGGCATTCATACTTTCCCTTTTCACTTTTGGCATTTAACTGCTTCTTTTAACAGCAGCATCTGATAATCCATGAGAAAACTGAAATGTGGTGTTACTGTTCAGAGTATGTATACCTCATGTTTGTATACCTCTATTGTCTACACGCTATTGTTTATAAAAATATTCCTCTCACCCTCAGCCTCGCACATGTTGCCATTTCCAACTTTCCGGTAGCCGGGGGCACACTCACAGTCGTAGCCGCCCTTGGTGTTCTTACACACCTGAGGGCAGGTGCTGTACACCTCGCACTCGTCGATGTCTGAAAGAGCAAGGAGACACAGTGAAGAAGATTTCAGGTTGAATAATAATTAATCTCTCCGGCCACCAAACTGTTAAATATTAATGAAAACTCAGTTTGTGATTAATTTACCATGTTATTATTTGGAGGTGGTGAAGATGTTTTTTAACCCTTTTATAAGAGGATTGAGTAGTGATGGTTAAACAAACTAAGTCCCAAATTTTTCCTTCGGGACAATAAAGTTAAAGTTGAAGATGAAGCAGATCAGGAGAGTTAACTGGAGTAATGACATTTTATTATATATCAATTTGGGGTTTTTGAGTGCTATTAGTACAATTTGTGTTAACATGTTCAGAGGCCCCCAAGGGAGAGAGTATGTTTGTGTGAGTGTGAGTGTGAGTGTGAGTGTGTGTGTGTGTGTGTGTGTGTGTGTGTGTGTGTGTGTGTGTGTGTGTGTGTGTGCGTGTGTGTGTGTGTGTGTGTGTGTACCCAGGCAGGTGTAGGTGCTCTCAGGGTCCACCATGTATCCGGGTCTACAGGAGCAGATGAAGCCGGTGCCGTTCAGGTTGGTGCATTCATGCTGGCACAGTTTCTCCTCACAGTTGCGGTCATGGCCAAAATCTGGAGCCAGATAACACGTATCACTTTCTCTGACATAATCCAAACAAGCTTTTAATCTCCAGCCAAATTCAAAAGCTACTTACTTTTGATGCACTCAAACAATGGTTTAGTTTACATGGGCAGAATTTAGCTTTTGACTATAATCCATTTATCTGGTCACCATGACTCCCTGAACCTCTACCGGGCCACCACGTGATTGAACCTTCATGTAGCCATAAATAAATAAGCTAACAGGATATGTTTGAGCACCTGTTAAGCTCTACAGCAGTTCAGCTGAGAAAAAAACTATAAAAAGGCTAAATGAAAACAAACTGTGATGCAGTATAAATTTGAGTTTCTCATCACCAGGGCTTGGGCTTAACTGGGACATTCCATTCTGAAGTGCAGTCACCAGCCACTTTATTAGGTATCCATGTGCAATCTAATTCAATCCCATGCAACAGCTATTCTATAAATTCTACTTTTTTTAAAGGTCATCCACTATGACTTCAACAAAAACTGAAAACGTATAAACATCAGAAATGTAGAATGTAAAGCAGAGGTGTTGTATTGGATTGCATTAGATGGCACAGGTGTATCTAATAAAGAGGCCAGTGACTGTGTCTCTGTAGTCTTGACATTTGATCATTTGATCTATGGTTTTAAATTTGCCATTATCTGTATACATACTGCAAATATCATTAGAGTTTTTAATACAGAACTAAAACAAATTAAACATCCTTTTAAACAAATAAATATGCAGTTTATTTTATGGTCACATTTTTGTCATCCAAAAAAAGAATTTACAACATTTCAATAGCAGACAATAAACTTTATCTGAAAAGTATTTGTTTTGCCACTCACTGCAGCCTAACTCATCAGTGCGGTCCCCACAGTTGTCGTTGTGGTCACACACGTAGGGCAGAGCCACACAGCGTCCATTGGTGCATTTAAACTCTTCCAGTGTGCAGGGGGGCAGTGTGGGCTCGCGGCCTGGGAAGGACACAGTCAGAGTGAGTCATGGAGTACCCAGAGAAGGTTGAGTGGATACGCAACTTGTCAGCAGAAACTGATCTGCCTCCACTAGTGTGAGATTTAATTAATTTCTTTCTGAACAGTGTCGCCCTTCACTCCCTAACTGTCTAAAAAACTAAAAAAAAGATGTGAGTGGAGTGCCCACTACATTCAACACCCACAATCATACACACATGCACATATGAATGCTCCCACACAGTTAATAACTCAAATGTATGTAGGCACATACTTAAACATGATATCCACTAAATCATTAAATTCAAGGCTTTTCCACAGGTTCCCCTCTGGTTATTTTTTTCTGTCTTCTTCTTTAAAACAAATGGATTAAGTTGGATCCAGCCAATGTCCACCTCCTCTCTGAACTATTTAATCTCCTCTCAAAATAATTTGCACTGATTGATGTTTAAGCTGATTGTGTAACAATTCCATAAAAGAGACCATTTTCTTATCCCCTGAATGTTTCAGGCTTTGTGTCCTGTGCAGATACTGATATCATTTCGGGATTTCCCATTTCACTGGCCTTAGAGGGGAAGGTTCAGGAGGCATTAGTGTTCGGATTAATCCTTCGCGATCCCAGAAACTGATGATTAGTGGTGCATTTGCTAAATGGGAAATTATTACATAGCTATCTGGTTAAGGCTATGTTTAAAAACAAAGACAAATATTTGAACATTAAAAAAACAGTATTAAAATGGAGACACACATTTATCACACAGTTATTACAAATATAGCACTATTACATGTATTTTTGTTCATGAGCCCTGATAGATTGTGTTTGTGCGTGCGTGCGTGCGTGCGTGTGCGTGCGTGTGTGTGTGAAACTCATACAGAGATCTTCCTTTTCATCACTGCCGTCCCCGCAGTCGTCCTTATTGTTGCACATCAGGCCCGCAAAGATACAGTAGCCGTTGGCACAGCGGAACCTGGACGGCATCTCGCAGGTGATGTTCACTGTTCGAAACCACACACAAATGTAATTAAATAAATCTGACATAACAGTAACAAACAATTCTTACACTAACTCCCTCCTCATTTGTGCCAAAAATCTATGGCTGCATCTTTAAAGACTAAATTGTGATATTGCTACAGCTTAGATTCATTAAATTTGTTAATAGTCATCCACAAAGACAGAAAAGAGTGTTTACATGCACGTGTCTATGTATCGGACAAATTATTAACATGAAAATCCTCTTAGCCTTTGCAAGTTTAGGTCAAGTAGTTCTAGGTAGTTTGGAATTATGATTATATTGATCACACAGACATAAATGGACACAGAACACGAACACACGTTTTCAGATTTTGCCATGTGCAATAAACAAAATGTTCCTCACAGCATAAACTGAGCTGTTCATCTGAATTGTCCCCACAGTCGTCCACAGCATCACACACCCAGCTCTGGCTCACACACAGACGGTTCCCGCACTGGAACTGGTCGTGAGGGCACCAACGGCCTCCTGGGTAACGAGTGGCTGAAAGGGTCGGGGGAAATAAGTTAATCAATCAACTGTATATTTTTGGTTTAAAAGGATCTCTCTCTTTCTTTATCTTTTTCTCAGCACTTTACACACCAGCAGACATGCTTGACAAATCCACAGTTATACCGAACTCTATCTAGACCAGATATTTGAATGTGAAAACAAACGCAAACGTTAAAGAATTACACTTGTTTGTTGTAAATGTACATTGCATCTTGTAGAAGCTATTTTATGGTTCAACTACTGCATTGCAAGTGTGTGTTCACTTTCCATTTCACATCCAAATAAGTGGCCCTTCCCTAACTGATAGTTAGCCTTTAAACCAGAATAATTAAATTCTTCATACGCACACTCTCACATACAAAAACAAACAAAAGTGCAAACACACTGAAACACTCCAGAGGCCAGGCAGCCTGCCATTAGTTTTCATGTTGTTTACTTACGACAGCTGGTCTCGTCTGACAGATCCTGACAATCAGGCCGGCCGTCACACTGCAGAGCAGCGGGGATACAGTGACCCGAGTCGCACTGGAATGAACCTGGACGACACGTGTACAACTCTGGAAGAGAGCCAGGATGTTAACAGATGTGTGTACGTGTGTGTGTTTATGTTGTTTATGACAGATGCATGGATATTCTGAGGAGGTGAGTGCAGCACATGCTTACCACAGTCTCGTTCGTCTGAGTTGTCCCCACAGTCGTTGTCATGGTCACACACCCAGTTTCCAGGAATGCACTGTCCCTCGTCACATCGAAACTCACTTTCAGAGCAAGGCCTTGGCTCTATAGATGACAATCACAGTCAAAGAGATACACACATCTTCAATTTGGGGTCAGAATAATTTATTACTGTTTGCACATCTTACGCTGGTTGAATTAAACAAAGAGGCATGAAATAAATTAAGTTTATTTGCAACTCCCAGATTCATATTTTTAATAACTGGGCTAAACTGAGGAAAATATTTTATTTTGTAACTCTGGCAGGCATTAACAATTCTTTTTTAAAATTCTTTGCTGGTATGTAATGATATTGAAATGGACTGAGGTGAAAAATATGGGGCATGGCACTCACGGCAGTTCCTCTCATCTGAGCCATCACCACAGTCATTGGCGCCGTCACATTGCCAACGGATGGGGACACAGCGGTGGTTGTCACAACGGAAATCACCCAGAGGGTCACAGGTCACCGCCTCTGTTTGACAAACAAAGTCAGAAAGCAGTAGAGGGAAGCTGCTTCAATCCCCCTTCATTTGGTGTTTTGATGGTGGTGGTAGAGAACACTGTCTAACACATTGGTCCAGTTTTCCCTTTAATTTGTCACCCATCTGTAATTATGCTCAAACAATAATATATACATACAGTATAATAATGTAATTCCAGTTAATTGTTTAAGTACAGCACAGACCTTCTGCAGAAAAAATCTACATCTCTGTTCACTCTAACATAACTCCTTAAATCCTTGAACCAGATTCTTCTCCACTAGTGCAGTCTTTGTTACAGGCCTGCCTTTACACAAGAACACATCTGCTGACACACAGGCACTGACCACAGCCTTGCTCATCGCTGTTGTCAATGCAGTCGTTGGTGCCGTCACATCGGGCCCACTGAGGAATACAGCGGTAGTTTGTCTTGCAGGAGAACTCAGTGTCCTCATCGCACTTGTAGTCTGGACCCACTGTATAGAGAGAGGAGCAGAGAGAGAGAGAGAGATGTGAAATGGATGGAGCAAAGTGAGAGAAACAGATGACAAGAAAAAAATGTTAGAAGACAAGAATATAAGATATGAGAATTAATGAGGGAGATGGAAATAAGGCAGAGTGAGACAAACAGGGAGAATGAGCAGAAGGAAGAGGATGAGAAAGAAGCAGATCCAGCTTAGAGAAACAAAAACAATCCATAGTGCAGTATGTGCAATACGATATCATTGACTCACTGGGAGGCCTTTTAGGACATGGCTGAGTCAACACTAATTATGTATAGTTAAATAACAGATAAATCTAAATCTGTCCTGTAATTTGAGGGTTAAATTCCTGCTGCAGGCACAGAAAAGTGTTAAAGCAAGAAACTCTAAGCATTTTAAGAGAGAACATCTGTTGGTAATGTGGATAAGAGTCATGAAATGTTATGTGTAACTTTGAGGCTTCTGCAATGCACAGTGTATCATTTTCTTGTTTCTCCAAGGCTTTAATTCACTGATACTGCCACTCACTGCAGGTTTCAAATGGTTCATCTGATCCATCTCCACAGTCGTCCTGGGCGTCACACACATAGCTCGATGGCAGGCAGCGTCCGTTGGCACACTGGAATTCTCCTGGTTTGCAGGTCCTCTGGGAACAAATGTCGGCGTCCTCATCACTGCCATCCGAACAGTCATTTACCCCGTCGCAGTGCCAGGACACAGGGATGCACTTCTTGTTTTTACACTGGAACTGGTTTTCCTGGCATCGGTGGTCACCTACAGGGACAGACTGCAGCTTGACTACTGTTTGAAAGTTTCAGATAAATTCAATCTAAACTTTCTGCCTGAACTACATCTGAAGTGTTAGGGCTACCCTTGAGATTAAGACTGACCAACGTTTGAACTTTTTTCCAGAAAATGTTGTATACTTCAGAAGTTGAAGAGCAATATTCAAAGCCAGATTTGAAATAATCTTAGTAAATTTAAATTCAAATTAATTACCAACTGTATTTCTGTGAGTGTAGCACAATTTATTCTATTTTATTAAATATTTTTACATTTTTGTTCCATGCTCAAAGATACTGGTGAATCATTTTAATGTATGCTTCCTATCTGAAGTTCTACACTAATACAGTTTAAAATATTAATAAAGGACATACTGCAGAGAGCAGCATCCTCATCTGAACCATCAGGGCAGTCAGAGTCGCCATCACAGATGAAACCAGGATAGGTACAGTTGCCGTTCTGACACTGGAACTGGCCAATGGGGCAGTAACGGGTCGGGCAGGTCTGAGGTTCATCTGAGCCATCACCGCAATCTGATTGGCCGTCACACTTCCACCATATAGGAACACACCTATAAAATAAGAGTAGCACAAATAGGTTAGATTAGAGAATATAAATGTAAAACTAATCTGCAAGGTAGCACTACAATGGTGTTAAGATGATGTAGTAGATTATAATCTGAATTTTCTGAATCATTTAGTACCACAGACCTTGCTTAAAAAAGTGTGTGAAGTATTGTCTTATTAGTGATTCATTCTAAATGATCAAAATAAATCTAATAATTGAAAAATGTCAGTAAATTCGATGCTTATTTATTGCACAATTGTCTGCCATCGCAATTGAAAATTAGTATCCTGTAAAGAGATCTTTATAGTTAACTTTTGAAATATGTTGTTGCGAAACTAATGGGCTGAAGAAGTGAATGGATCTGACTGACTTCTCATTGTCCCCACAGCGGAACTGGGTGCTGGAGCAGTCAGCGACACACTGGATCTTGAAGCCCACAGCAAGGCCAATGAAGTGATCTGGACACTCGCAGGTAGCATGCTGCCCACCAGGTGCAATCAGACACAGATGACTGCAGGTCAGGTCATGGGAGGAGCAGGGGTTTTCACCTGAGAAGGTAATTAAAAGTGACATATTGGTAAATTCTGAGCAACAGGCTGGCAAGACAAAAAAAAGTTAAAATTAACATACTTCGAGGTTGCCTGTAGGGGTGGCAGACATGAATGTCAGTGGGCCGGTGTGTATTGTTGCCCATGACGGTTCGCTCTTCGCCTGTGTACTTATGGGCCTTCTCCACAGTGTGCATGTTCTGGTCTGTCCAGTAAATCCAGTCCTCAAACAGGGTAACAGCGAAGACATGAGGAAGTGTACCAGCAATGGCTCGGTGACGGTTCTTTCCGTCCATGTCTGCAAAACTGAAAGTTGGAACGGGGTCAGCATAAATTTACAGTACTGTTGAGAGAGAAACTTTAGGAACTGAGCGCCTCACTCAATCCTATTTGATGATAAATCTAAATGAAGTCATGTCTGAATGTCCAAACTCACTCCAGAAAGTTAAGGTGGGAATCAGCAAAGAAGATCTTGTTGGTGGTGTAGTCTATGGTCAGAGCATTGGGCCACTCCAGCTTAGTTGTGATAATGGCACTGACATTACTTCCATCCATGCCAACCCTGCCGATATACGCTGTGTCTCCCCAGTCGGTCCAGTATAACCATCTGGAAAAAAGAGGACAGGAATGAAGAGAACAGAAAGGATGGGGAAAATCCAAAAACAGGATTTAAGAGCAAATTCTAGTGTATATCTGAAAGATTAAAAACCTCCAGCAAATGTCAGACTGCAAGTAGCAAGCACACCTAATAGTGTATTTTTGGACCCGTTTCTTAATTTTTTCGAAAGAGGTCTGACAGAAGAAACTTTGCTATGAAAAACTGTAAAAGTCTGGTTCTATTTTCTGCCCGTTACAAAGAACTTATGTGTGTGTGCGAGTGTGACTGTGTGTGTGTTAGTACCCATATTTAGGGTTGACAGCCACAGCACGAGGTCGGCTGATAATATAAGTGTCATTCCCCTCTGTGAACTCCCCATCAAGCAGTTTCTTCTTGTTGCGCCCATCCAGCTCCATCACATGAACTGAGCTATAATAACTGTCCACCCAGTACAACTTCCTGCAGCAGACACAACAAGATTGCATTAACATCCCTGCAACCATATTTTGGTCAAATTTAATACAGAAAAAACAGTGTCTCCAAGTGATGAAAAATCACTTCAAAGAAAAAAACTTCAAATTCACACAAATGAATCATTGCATTTGACTGTATCTATTAATACATTACTAAATGATCAAATATTTAATAATTAAGATATATTTTTAAATGAGGCTCCTCCGATTTAACACACCTGCCCACCCAATCAAGCGCCAGGCCCTCTGCTCCTCCCATGTTGTAATCCGCCAGTGTCTCCCTGTCGCTCCCATCAAAGCGCATTCGCTCAATCTTTCCAGCATTTGTGTCTAGCCAATAAATCCTTTTCTCTATGTAATCAAAATCTAATGCCACCACGTCGGACAGCCCCTGCAGGACGATGCTCAAGTGTGATCCGTCAGTAGTCAAGTTGCGGATGTAGTAGCGATTACTGTACAACAGGTACGGGGCAATGCCACTGTTCTGGCGACAGGTGCGTCCGTCCGCTTCACGGATGTATCCCGGGGCACATTTGCAGTGGTATGAGCCAACAGTGTTCTCACAGATCTGACTGCATACAGCAGGTGTGCTGAGACACTCGTTGAGATCCTCGCAGGCTTTGCCATCTGGCATGAGCTGGTAGCCGGGGTTGCAGGAGCAGTAGTAACCAGTGAGGGTGTCAGTGCAGATCTGGGCACACTTGTGGACTGAAGGGTTGCGGCACTCATTGACTCCTAGACAGAAAGAAGAAAGAAGTTTTAAGAAGACAAGTAAACAAGATGACACAGATATATAAATCAAGATAAGAAAATTTTCATAGATTAAAATATTGTGTACATTTTTTAAAATCATTGTATGTTGAATAACTCAGGGTTTTGGACTGTTGGGGAAAGAGGCCACTATCTCATGAGTAAATATAAATATATAAATAGTATGTATAAAAGGATGATAAATTACTTAAAATGATTATATCATAATAATCATTGTTTGCAGCCCTTGAATATCAGAAAATGTGGGGAATTACATGCCTATTCTTGCATGCTTGCAGTTGATTCAGCATTGACAAAAATCTCAAAGAGATATTCATTGAAAATATCCATCATTAATAGCAGGGAAAAGAGTGAAAGCACAACATTTCTATAAAATATTGTGATTTGGTTGGTATTTTGGTTCACAAAAATTATACCTGCTGGACATTTTTAGCATGTTGAATTATCTATTAATGAGTACATTCTTGTTTATCTTGTGGGAGAAATATCTTTCTTTCACTACATTCCCACCAATCCACATAAGTTATTTCACACTTTTGTTTTCTCACCGCAGCCTTTTTCATCACTGTTATCCTGGCAGTCCTTCTGTCCGTTGCAAACTTTGTTGAGGTCAATGCACTCCCCTGACTTGCACATGTACTGCTGAGGAGCACAGGTGGGCTGGGGCGTGATGCACAAGCTGTCTGTCTCATCTGAACCATCCAAGCAATCGCTTTCCCCATCGCAAGTGAAGGTGTTGGGAATGCAAGCTCCATTGCTGCAGGTGAACTGGCTGCTGCCACACGTGTCGTAGGTACAGCCCAACTCGTCACTGCCATCCCCGCAGTCATTCACACGGTCACAGCTGGGGAGGAGGAGTAATTAATCTGTCTCTATTCAGTGACAAATGTCTACTTTTATTCACTTACGCACTCTTTCTACTTACTGGTAGGGGATGAGGATGCAAAGACCATTAGAACAGGCAAACTCATTCATGTGGCAGCTCCGGTTGCGGCAGTTCTGGAGCTCATCAGCTGCATTGGCACAGTCTTTTTCTCCGTCACACACATAGCTTGTAGGGATACAGCGTGGGTGGCCCGGGAGCCAGGTTGGGCAGGTGAACTGGTTGGAACTGCAGGTACGTTGGCCTGCACGAGACAGAGAAACAACGAGAAGGATAAATTGCTGATGGATAAACTATGATATCATAAATTATATATGATACCAAGAAGCTGTTAAGATTTTGATTAAACTTCAAGAGCGCACATGAGGAAAGCATATGAGGAGGCAACATTTAGACGAGACATGGATAGAGCTGTGAAAAAATGGCACAAATTAGCTTTAAGTGTATTTTTCCAGTCTCTAAATTGTGACACAAAATGAACAATTTCCAGGTATTATTTAGCCACTGTATAACAGATAGTGTCAACTCACCACACTGCAGTTCGGGAGCTTCATCACTGTTGTCCCAGCAGTCATTGTTGCCATCACAGACCATTGACTGAGGGATGCAGTTTCCATTGGTACAAGTGAACTGGCTGGGACCGCATGTCTGGATTTGATCCTCTGCACAGGAACAAAGAAAGAGAATGACAATTTTTAAAGGGCATCAAATATTATTTGTTAGCTGAAAAACTAGTTCTTGAGCCAGAAATCTCAGAATATTACAACGCAATCACTAAGTCAATTGTATTAATAAATCACCATAACAATTAACATGCATTAAGCAGTAAATGAAATGTGAAGCTGAAAACACTAAGATTGGGTTGAGTGTCTATTTTTGAAATACTGAAAAATTAAAATCCAGAACAAACATCAATATATATTGGCATTAAATGCTTAAAATCTTTCTTTCTTTCTTTCTTTCTTTCTTTCTTTCTTTCTTTCTTTCTTTGTTTCTTTCTTTCTCTCTTTCTTTGTCTCTAACTCAGAAAGTCACAGAATAAAGACAGTTTTTCTTGCTTTTCATGATTTTGGTGGTGTAAAACAAAAAATGAAAATGCAATTTTGATCCATTCTAATTACAATAATTTTTACATACATGTAATTTACAAACAAAAATAATTACGCTTTAAAAACATAAATGTAATTAAAGATTTGATCCTCTTCCATCAATGATTGCGTGCTGTCAAGGTGGAAAGAAGTCTGACTTGTCTGCTTAAATACCTGAAACATCAAATGTAAATGCAGAGAACTCACCGCAGGAGGGAGGTTCATCCGTCCCATCACTGCAGTCTTTGTAGGAGTCGCACACCCAAGACTGAGAGATACACTTCCCTTCATCGCAGCGGAACTGGTCCGGAGAGCATGTGCGACCCGCTGCAACACAGTAACACACATCCAGATTTAGACCTATATCCATGTACAGTTCTACTGAATTTGTGGCTGATACAGTTTCTCCTAAGGACGAGCTGGTCTCTCTCTGACGCTGACAATTCAACTTACCACAGAAGAGAGGATTCTCGTCACTGTTGTCTCCACAGTTGTTGTAACCATCACAAAGGCTTTCAGGGTAGATGCAGATGTTGGTACCATCGCATTTGACCTGGCCCGCAGGACATGTCCTGTCAGCTGGTGAGAGTCAAGGAGGGCAAAAGTCGAAATATCAATCACAGGATAAACAACCACAATAATAAGTAATCCCTTAAGCAATGCCTTGCTCAAGTAAACATAAACTATAGTTGCTGTGGAAGAGGAGATGGTTACTCATATATTAGAACCACAGTCTTTAGACTTAAATCAATTATGTCAAGTCGGAAATATTATAAAACATCTTTCCTATCCATCTTTCAATCCTTTGATCTGGTGAACTGTCACTCACGGCAGTTGATTTCGTCGGAAGTAGCGTTGTCTCTGCAGTCGTTGTGGCCGTCACAGACAAAGGCCGCACTGATGCACCGTCCGTTGCCGCAGGTGAACTCAGTATCAGGGTTACATGTAGGGAAGGGGCAGCCCTGCTCATCACTGTTGTCACCACAGTCGTTTGAGTAGTCACAGACATAGCTGAGTAGCACGCAACGCCCATTGTCACAGGTGAAGTCCATGGCTGAACAGGTGTGGGAGGCTGTGAGGAACAACAGAGTATAGATTTACTTTCTCTCTATGATATTCATGTTTCTGGCTTTCTGCTTTCTCTCTTATTTTAAAATCAAGCTAAAGGCTAGGTTTACATTCTTATGTCAGCAGCATAAAAGAGTTAAAAGGGTCAAAGCATTAAATTGGTGAAAACATAATGATAAAAGTCCTCATCTCTTACCACACACTCTCTCTAGTTCATCTGAATTGTCCCTGCAGTCATCGTAGCCGTCACACTTCCAGCGTGCGGAGATGCAGTTACCATTGAGACAGGTGAACTGCTCCGGTTGGCAGCGTTTCCCGGTGTCTTGAATACAGTCTTTACCATTATTGGCCAGGTACCACTTCCCCTGATGAGGACACTGGCACTCAGGGCCCAGTGGACCTACAGGAGAGATTGAGGAAATTTAAGAATTTGGAGAACTGAAGGGAACATATAAATAATTAATGAATGAGCCTGCGCTTACCAGAAACACAGACATGACTACAGCCTCCATTGAACTGCAGGCAGGAGCTGGAGCAGTTCTCCTGCTTAGACGCTGCATAAACGTGGATGCCATTTGGGCGGTACTGCATGTCCTGCATCAACACTGCAAAGCCAGAGCCATCATCTTTCCCAGCCCGATAGACGGCTCTCTCAGTCCAGTCAGTCCAGAAGATGTCCTGCTGGAATATAGTTATGGCGAAGGGATACTGGACCCCCTGCAAGATCACTTGTCGGTTCTCACCCGTCAAAGTGGACCGCTCAATTTTGTCTCTAAGAGAAGCAGTAAAGTAAGAAAGAAGTTGTCAAGAGAAAATGCTACAAATTATATTCCTTGGCTACTTTTGTAATAAAATAGTGAACATACAGTGAGGAATCTGTCCAGTACAACATCCTCTCCTCATAGTCCAAAGACAGACCATTGGGCATTGTCAGACCACTGTCAATGATGGAAGTCTGGAAGTTACCACCCAGTGTGGCCCTCTCAATCTTCGCTGGAGTGCCCCAGTCAGTCCAGTACATGTAACTAAGCAGAGAGAACCGGGAGAGAGGAGGAGAGAGAGCTCATCAGTATATTTTGATTATGTTCATATCACAGTGAAAACCTAGAAATTGTTATATCTTGTCTTATCTGTAGAGAAGGATGTGAAGTGAAGTAATAGTCATTTGCTTTTACCCATAGCAGGGGTCGACAACAATGCCTCTGGGGCGGTTGGCATGGGCAATGATTGAGCGGTTCATCCCGTCCAGCCCTATGGACTGTACATTGCGGCTGTAGTAGTCGGTGAAGTAGAGACGTTTGTTGACCCAATCATACGCCAAGCCTTCTGGGTCATCCAAATCTGAACAGTATCAAATAGAGGAAAGGATATTGAATAAAGAGATCATTAAGGAAGTGAGACAGAGAGGGTCAAAGAAGACAATGGCAAAGACAATAAAAAGCAACAACAGAACAGTAGGAGAACATATTACAAGTCACAATTGATGCTAAACTTACTTGAAGCTATAATGATGGGTGGACTGGTGACAGATGTTGTGGTGATGTAGCCAATCCTGCTCCGGCCTATCCCCATGTACTGAGTGAAGAAAATTCGCCTTTCCTTGAAGTCATAATCCAGTGCCATTAAATTGTAGCCAAGGTTCACTGTTGGATAAGGGCTGCTGTGATCCGTGGGATCTAACCTCAAGCTATTCAGTGTGTAGTCTGTGGTGAAAACTAGATACTCGTCTAGTCCATAACCACATGTTACACCATTATTAAGGAGTGACCCATGTGCACAACCACATTTTGGCTTCTGCTGGTCTGGTATGGCAAAGCACAGCTGCTGGCAGCGTCCATTGTCTTCCTGACATGGGTTAAAGTCCACCTGGTTGGCAGATGTTGGTTGGACATGAACGTCAAAGATGGTGACATCCATCAGTCCATCAAGATTGTCTCGAATTACCTGATAACATAGGAAAAAAATATGATGTTATTTAGTGGCATGGGCATAGCACATTCACAGAGGGATAATTAAACATCCTCATTTCTAACTAATATAAAAAGAGCTAATTGAGAGTTAATCTCTTAGATTTTCTCATAGGAAATCATTCTCTGGACAGAGTAAAAATGATGGTACTACTAAACTATTATTCATGCTAAGTACTAATTTAAAACGTAAAAATGATGGTACTACTAAACTATTATTAATGTTAAGTACTAACTTATTGCAGCTGGTACATTTTACTTTATTTCAGTAGCTCATTCCTGTTTAGTACAAGATTAGCCATGTTGTTCCCTATACTCAATGGGATGTTTTCCTCATAGTCCAGCCCAAAGTAAGACAATGTTCTAATTGGACAAAACAACTGCTTTGAATAGCGCCACTATACCAAGTGTAGGTGGCAATAATATTATGAAAAATATTGTGTCTAATTGCCTGAGAAAATGTTTTTTGCATCTGGTTGACCACAAGAAATTCTGGATATAAAAGGACTTGCAAAATTTGGGCCCATATGTTGTGATTCTTCATAAACTGTACAAATGATTTAGTTGTTTTAATGAAAGACCACAAAACAGGATTATTTTGAAAGCTAAAACTATGGTAAATTAAGCTGGTTTCACTCTCACCTCTGGCTGGGTGGTGTTGGCTGGGTCTATACTGGCCTGGAAGAGCTTGCCAAGCTTTTTATCCACCCACAGCATGTTGTGTCCAAATATAGCCATCCCTGTCGGAGATGGATACCTGCTCCCATACCGGATAATCTGCCTCTGTGAGCCGTCTGAAGCCATGCGCGAGATCATATCAAGAACATCATCCGTCCAGTAAAGAAAGCCACTGAAAAAATCGACAGTTAGGCCACGAGGGGACGCCAGGCTCTCTGATGCCAACACTGTGCGGTTGGTGCCGTCCAGCAGGGACCGTTCAATCTTAGGCGTTTGGCCACCGTCAGTCCAGAAGAGGTAGCGAAGCTTGGGGCTGACAGCCAGGTCACGGGGCTGGTCCTGGGAGGACTTGAGGAGAATCTTTCTGTAGGTGGTGTTGATGGCCAGCACCTCCAGGAAGGTCTCGCTCTCAAAGGCATTGCTAAAGTACAAGTTACCTGAAGAGGTGAATGAAGAGATGGGAAGGAAGAGAGTATAATTTGTCAGCACAAAGATGCGCAGCCATAATTTTTTGTAAGGGTACAACAGTGACATGAAATTAACAGAAAATTGTTGATTCATCAATTTTTAAATATATGGTTAATTTATTTGTACCGTTATTGTTTTATGACCATTTTTAAAGATGAATAATAGAGCTCCCTGTAATACAAAAAAGGAAATTTTGGTAAACAGAACTGGCTTCATACCAGCAATCCAGTCTACAGCAAATCCCTGGATGCCTCCTCTTCCAACGCCTGAGTTGAGGACACTGCTTTGATGCCCTCCATCTATTTTGGCCCTAAAGATCCCCCTGTAGGAGGTGGAGGTGCTGTTATCAGTCCAGTATACAAAGCCAGATTCGATATGGAGGTCCAACTTCCCCTTACTGGAGTAGGAAGCTGCAAAAGAGACAACAATGTTTGGATCCTGCCTGTAGTGACTGATTCAAAAACAATTCACAGATAATGCTGCAGAATATGCACAACAGGCTCAAACAACATAAAACTATAAAATATAAGCCAACGTACGTCCACCAACAGGCACCATAGCCTCAGAGTGGTCTGAGCTGTTTATGTGGAAACCACGGATGTACTTGGGAGTGGAGACAATGGCAAAAGATTCATAATGTTCACAGCGGGACCCATCCTGAGATGGGTAAAAGCCTGTGGTACAGGCACAGGTCTTCTGATTGTCTGGTTTGGGCAGACAGAGGTGAGCACAGCCCCCATTGTTGGAGCTGCAGGCATTAGATGTCCCTGCTGAGTCTGAGATTGGAGAGACAAAGACAGTGGTGGTGGTGAGCATTATTGGATCTTATGAGCCCATACCACTGTTTATTGTGCTGTGCTAACTCTCTGACCAAAAACGTCAAAGGCATATCAAAGAAAATCTTTTATTTTTTAGAAAATCTGGTTTTCTTTTTCTTTTCCATTTGCTTAAACATGTTATGTTTTATACAAAATGTTGAATACATACATATATATATATACAGATGTGTGTGTGTGTGTGTGTGTGTGTGTGTGTGTGTGTGTATGTGTGTATATATAGACACATTTATGTATTTAGCTCCTGAAAATATATGCCACACTTTCAATTGTGCAGAATTGAAATTTAATTACCCTAAGGACTTTTCCTTACATTTGAGAAATCCGGCACATAAAGAAGTGATTATTTACTGAGCTACTATGGCAGCTGTATTGGTAAAGAGCCTTTTCAACACAAAAGCTACATTTAACAGAAGAATTATAAGTAGTGTTCAATCCTGCAGTGTCCTGTCCTTGAGGAAGACACTAAACTCGCTCACTCACCTGTAGTAATTACCTGTTGCATAATGGATGAAAACACCAAATAGCTCAAGGACAGATATCTTGGATTAAATATAAAACCACGTACTGTCTCTGGCATGTACTTTGAGGGCACGCAGGCCAGACATGCCGCTCCTCATCATCACCATATTGGCACCGGTGTCCTTGTCCACCCTCTCGATGACCTCATAGTCCAGATCGGTGTAGTAGAGGTGGTTCTGGTAAATTGTCAACCCCCATGGGTGGGATAGGCCACTGACCACTGTCACCCGGGTTACACCATCCATGGTACCACTCTCGATCTGGGTAAACACAGAAGGTAAACTAAATGAATCCATTTTTTTTTTCCTTTTTCTTTTTTTCTGTTGTTGTTGGGTTTTTTTTATTTAGGTAATTAACTGAGTTAATCCCTAAACTGCAGCTTGAAATCATATGTACAATAACTGAGTAGTTTTGTTCTTAGTCAGATTAATCATGTACACTGTACGTACCACCCCTGAGCCTGCCAAACCCCAGTACAGTTTCCTGGTAGAAATGTCAGCGGTGATGAATCCTATGTTGGCCATGTTGCCTGTGTAGAGGTTCCTGAGATTGCCTCCGTCCATGTCAGCACTGCCAACCTTCGGAGGAACTCCATTGTCTGAACCCTTGTCTGTCCAAAACAATTTCCTGTGGAGGTAAAAAAAAAAGAAGAAAAGTATAAAATCTCCAGAATGTTAAATCTATCTATGTGAAAAAATATATTCTTGGTTAAAAAGAAGAGAACTTCTAATAGTTTTTGCTGGATTATTTCATCCACTGTAAAGACATGCTAAAACACAGATACATATTTCCTGTGCACATTTGACAGGTTTGAATGTTTTAACTACAGTATTCCTGTTCATTGTTTGGGGTGTTTTGTCTTGCATCACAAGAAATATGATTGTGAAGGACATGCTGTCCTAGCTGTTCGAGGAATAAATTATCTTCTTAAATTTAAAATTAAGGAGCTATTGTCTCTATTAATTCTGATGAGATCCTGGTCTATTGGTTCTATCTTTCCTGTGCTTGTACATGTGTACAAAATAATAAGTATTGTTGAGGATTATGGAGGAGAAGACAAGCTAAATGTGAAGCTGAAACTTGATGATTTGCTCCTTCCATTAATCAGTAAACAGAAGCTTTACCCTCGGACTGGATCCAAGGCTATTCCAACAGGCTCTCCTGCCCCCTCCGGTTTGCCAGTGGAGGTGATGAGGGTCTTCCTATAGTGTTCGTTTCCATCTACACGGATAACCTAAGTGAAATGTTATGTTTAGTTTATTTTGGCAAAAACAGAAATGAAGTGAGAAAAGGGTAAATAAATAAGTAACAAAGAAGGAAATCTGAGATACAGCAGTAATGAGTCTAAATAGGATTGACTTGCTGAGATAGTAAACAGGAAACTAGTACATGTGTTGTTAAATGGTTAAACACGTCTCTTTAATCTTCCTAGGTGTTACTTTTTGTTCTTATATAAGCCCAGAACCTAAGACTAATTTTGGCAAAGTTGGGCTCATTTCTCATTGTCTTGCAAGTAATAATTAACAGTAAGCAGCATACATGTTGTCTCAGATGGCACTCACCTCTATGGATTTAACAGTGGGATTGGTGTAATACATGATTCGACTTATCCAATCAAAAGCCAGACCAGAGGGTGATCCCATGAAAGCTGATGGAGCAAACTCTGACCTGTTAGCACCGCTGGTTTTCACTTGCCATATAGAACCCTGACAGGTGGAGAAAAATTAGAGAAATTGTTTCAAAAGAAGCCTTTTTGAAACTGAAGATTCTCAGGTAATAATATTGATAATCATTTTCCATTACATGTTGTTTAAATTATAAACTTAACACACAGTTATCATTACATAACATTAAACATTCCTCCAGGGCTCAACTTAAAAATCTCCACTCACAGTGCTCTGCACCCAATAGACAAGCTCCTCCAGGTCATCAAAGTCGATGTCCCGCCCCTGGCTGATGCCAGACACAGGGGCCATTGCATTGTTGGAGGAGTCAGCAGGGTCCAGAGGAATGCCAAAAATAACCGAATCTCTCACCACCATCAAGAAGGGAGAGCTGTCTATAATAAAATAGGAGTGCACATGATAAGTGGAGTCAAACACTACTGGAGCAGGCACGCTACAAAATGAATTTAAATGAAAGCTACTGGGGAAAAAAAGCTTACCTTTGATACAGGTGCGTTTGTCAGTGTCCAGTTTCCAGCCAGACTGACAGTGGCAGGTATAGTACCTAGGTCTCAGGCCTGACAGCAGGCACAGCTGACTGCACAAGTGCTCTCTGCATGGGTTGATGGCTAAATAAAGAACCACAGTGTCACCTTCAAACAGACATCTATCCACTTTTGTATGGTTTGCTCTGAATGCTGGTTGCAGCCTCTGATATGGTAAAAAATGTATTGTTTTCTGTGAACTTGAACATTTTTGTGACTAAATTTGTAACAATGATAATTTCAGTAGCCTGTTTTTTTTAACCACAAATATCATATGTTAGATTGACTTAAGCAGTTAAATTTTTGATATATTCACATAATTATCATTATATACGTTTTTAGGACCATAAAAACTCCAGAAGGCTTAATTTATACTCTGTAATGACACATAAGATGCTTTTACCAATTCTAACTCTACACTGCATCAACACACATATATTCAGCTACATTGTAAGGAAACTACAGGGATTCAAGTCACATTTTCTGTTTTATTAGAAATTACCTGTGGGCTGTTTGACAGGGTGGTCCATAACGATACCCATGGGCTGGTACACGCTGCTCATTAGAGTGGTGATGTTGCCACCGTGGAACTTGTTAGTCCTCATCACTTTGCTGGTGTAGCGTTCCGACCAGTAGACGTGGTCCTCAAAGATTGTCATACCATGTGGGTGCTGGAGAACCTGGATGTTAAGTGGGCATGTACAGGGTTGATAACTTTTCAAATTCATCCTTGTTTTCTGTTTTAGCTTAGATGCACCATCAGCACCATCCTGATATATACTGATTCAATTACACCCATTCATATAAGGTGTTTAACTAAATATATTTTACTGTTATAGTAACGTTTTTGGTCATTTGTACATTTTTAATGTCATTTCAGCCACTTAAAAAAAGGATTTTTTGTTATTCAAGGTAAAAATGTTTATGATTCTTGGCCAAACTGATACATTACAATACTACATATACAATTACAATACTATTTTGGATATTTAAAGTGATATTTAAATTGCGTGCTGTAATGATATCAAGTCAGAAATCTTTTCACAAATAGAAGTGAAACAACATTTGGTAACAAACGTTTCTATGAAGTGTTTTCTATGAAGTATTAAACTTAACATACCATGTCACTTGCTATGACTTGATAGCGGTTGTTCCCGTTATAGTCACAGTAATCAATATATTTGAGGTAGGCGTCAGCAAAGTAGACCCTGCGTGTGGTGTAGTCCAGGGTTAGGCCGTTGGGCCAATAAAGCTTTGTGCTGACGATGACTCTTCTCATGGCTCCATCCATGTCAGCTCGCTCGATCCTGGGGTTCTGACCCCAATCGGACCAGAACATCAGGTTGGTACTGGAGAAAAGCAATGTGATAAGGAACTTTGATAAAATGCTTATTATGTCTTGGAACAAGTTGTTCAAAGGCTCAAAGCTTTTGAAAGAAAACAATATAAGATCAAATCTGAAGACTAACTAAATGTGTATTTCAACCAAAGAGTCTTTACTTACTAATTACGGGGGTCTATAACCAATCCTCGGGGGCTGGTAACATTTTTGGTCAGGAGGACTTTCCGGAAGCGACCATCCAGAGTGGACACCTCAATGTTCTCCATGACGGAGTCGGTCCAATAAAGGTTCCTTGCCACCCAGTCCACAGCTATACTCTCGGGTACCATCAGACCAGTGGAGAAAACCTACAATAACAGACACCACAACACATTGAACAATGTGAGCAATGAGAATCTTGCACAGTTCAGCAGAAGAAGGAGAAGAAGAAGAAGAAGAAGAAGAAGAATAAACTGTCTATTGTGAAATCATGCTTTAATGCAGGTGTGTAATCATGTCTCTTACTTCCCGTCTGTTGGTGCCGTTCTGGAAGGCGCTCCATATCTTTTTCTGTGTGGCATCAGCCCAGTAGATTTTGGAGGTAGCAAGATCAAAGTCTACAGTCACAATGCCTGAACCGCTTATCACTGGATGCAACTGGGGTGGTCTCATGTTGATCCGGTTTGCAATGATCTGACTGCGCTTGGCAACCAGAAGTACAGCTGCTATAGGGTCTAAAAGCAGAAAAAAACATTATGATTCATACCAACTAATTATTTCAAGTGCCATTCCCCGCAGAGAAGGGAACTGCACATGTTAAAATGATCATTTCCATCTACCATATCATAATTAAGTGAGTAATATCATGGTTTTTTTTCTCACTTGTAGCTTTACAGGTGCGTCCATCAGGCTCCAGGAGGTAACCATCTGAGCAGTAGCACCTGAAGCTTCCTCTTTCATTGTAGCACTGCTGGCTGCAGAAACCTGGGATCAGACACTCGTTGATGTCCTCACAGGTCTTTGAGTCATTGAGCAGCTGAAATCCTTCTGAACAGATGCACTGAGCCCCAAATGGTCCTTGGACACAACGGTAACTGCAGCCCCCGTTGTTCAGTGCACAGTCATCTTGGTCTTCATGAAATGATATGACATTGAATAAGTATTTATTAAGCATCTTGCTGTATTTGTTTTTCTAACATCAATCTTCACATAATTCTGTAAGGTTTTAAGAATTTTTTTCTAAATTTGGCTTATACTGTTACATTTTGATTATTTATACCCAGAATTAGACCCCGAATATGTTTTAAATCATATAAAAGAGAACCATTTCTGTGAAATTATTATAATCTTGGCTAAAGGTTAAATATAATGTATAATACAGTAAATAATGTGATTTATTTTAAACTCACTGCAAATAGGTGACTCATCTGCTCCATTAGGGCAGTCCCTCTGGCCATTGCACACCTTGTCTAGGTCGATGCACACCTGGTCAGTGGGGCACTGCCATTGACTGGAGGGACAAGTAAATGGAGGGGTGGGGCAGTTCTGTTCATCGCTCATGTCCCGGCAGTCGTTGTCACCGTCACACAACCAGCTTGGTGGAATGCACACCTTGTTGGAACACTGGAAGTAGTTGGGTCTGCAGGTGATCTCTGGGCAGGTGTTGTGTTCATCAGATCCATCCTCACAGTCTGGATGCCCGTCACATTCCCACTCATCTGGAATACAGAAGCCGTCTGTCTGGCACTGGAACTCATCGTCGTGGCACAGGCCTGGACCTCGAGTGGCTGGAGGCACCACAGATATTTAAAAATGTCGGTAAGTCAACAGCAGAAAACTGAACATCAAGAGGTGTACTATGTATTGTCCTGTTTTTAATTGGACACACTCATTCAAGTGAATGGGAAGGTGTGTCCGAATTTTAGACTGGTACTGTAAATTGTTTCATGTCAAAGATAGTGAATAAATTGTATGAACAATAAAGGTGGCACATTTTTTGAGTGCTGCAATTGGTTTTCATTACATAATTAATTAATTTATATGTTTTTTCTATACAGCATTAGTCTGTGTACTTTACTTACGGCAGTTTCGCTCATCAGAATGGTCCCTGCAGTCAAACACTCCATCACAGCGATAACTTAGACTGATGCACTGGTCCCCACTGGCACAGGCAAACTCATAAGAGGAACAGGTAAACTCTTCAAATAAAAAAAACACATAAGAACAGAAAGAAAAGTGAAAAGAAGATATGTGAAACTTATCACAGTGCAACTAAATGAATGCACTTAATGCAAGGATTTTGCTTATAGGAAGGCACTCTGTCTTAAAAACTTAACCAACATGCCTAAAATATTAATCAACAAAAAATATAGTTGTTCCTACCACAGTTTTTCTCATCAGAGCCATCCAAGCAGTCCTGGTCCCCATCACATACATAGGAGTTGGATATGCAGCGGTGGTCAGGACACAGGAAGTAGTTAGGAGGGCATGTAGTGATGGTTGAATCTGCCAATCACACTTTAGTTTCAGTACATTTGCAAGATATATTTGCATGCACCTATTTCATTAAGTGTCAACAGAGATAAAAAGGGACGGTCCCTTTATACTTACTGCAGTTGTGTTCATCAGAGCCATCACCACAGTCATTATCACCGTCACACACCCATGCTTTAGAGATACATCTGTTGTTATTGCAGGTAAAGTACTGAGCAGCACAGGTGGTAGGGAGACGAGTGGGACAGTTCATTTCATCAGAGCCGTCACCACAGTCGTCCATGCCATCGCAGCGCCAACTGGACAGGATGCAGCGTTTGTTGTTGCAGGTGAACGCATACGGAGAGCAGGTCGCTCCTGGCAATTAGGTAGTGGTAAAAATATATGAGGCAGGCAGTTGGATTAGTATAATTGATCGCTCTATAATTTACTTCACACATTTTTTTCACACATTTACCTGTATCAGTGCAGTTGGCTTCATCTGTTTTATCTACACAATCAAAAACCCCATCACAGCGGTAGGAATTGGGCCTACAGCGTCCTTCATCACACTCAAAGGCGTAGTCACCACAGTTGTTGTCAGGTGGGGGAACCGAATCATCCTTGATGCAGTCCCTCTGATTGGGTTGAAGTTTCATGCTGTATGGACAGCCGCACACTCGACTGAAGGAGGGGGTCGGGAAACAGAAGTGGCTGCAGCGCCCGTTTAGCACCATATTGCACCGGCTGGTGAATGCTGCGGGTAGGATGGTGTTAGAAGTAGTCAGTGGATTTCTGGATTATTATACCTGAATTAGTTTGAGAAAGGGCTATGTTAATCTCTTTTTTTCGCTCCATTTTGTCTCTGCTTCTTGCGATGAAATTCAATCCCCGTCTTGTACACAGTATCGAAGCTTACTCACCATTCTGAATCAGTTACTGCAGGACTGGAGTGCTAAACTATTTACAGACTCCAATGCCTCCCTGTGTGTGAACTTACTGTTTTGGAGGTCAGTTGTGTAGGCCTTGACATTCATAATTCCAGTAACTCCTTGTCTGATCATTTTGTTTCCTCCTCCATCCCGCTTCCTCATCTCAAATATTGCTCTGGTCCTTGTATCAGACACATACAAGTAGTCTAGAAGATAAAAACACATGGTTCAGTGTTGTAATATAGGCAGAAGACATAAAAAAACAAATGCACATTTACTAAATACAGTATAATGATTAATGAGCATCTGTATTGCAATGATTTCAGAAGGGACACAAGAAGTTGCCCAGTTAGAAAGAAGCTCAAAGTGGCTCATTAAATTTGAATATGTGTAACTGTTGAAGGCACAGAATAATGTACAGAAAATCCTAACAATCATTTAAAATGTAACTGTTTTGGTCTCAATCAAAATAATTTTCTTAAATTAAGTAACAAATAAAGTTTGGGCTTTATTGAGTCGAGGCTGTAGATAAACCTGAATAACATAATACACTGCACAATTTTAATATTACTCAGCATGTGTAATATGCAATAGGTGAACTGGAATCAAGGAGAGTTATGCGGTGAGACCAAGAAATCCACCTGAATAAACTGTTAGAGAATATGGTTGAGTGATCTGGCCGATATTGCTGAACGTCTGCCTGTTAAATCCTTCAATGCTGATGTGACCAATCTGGTCCAAGAGGGAATCCACCCAGTACAGCCGGTCCATCCTGTTGAAGGCAGAGCACAGGGAATTAATCAGTGAATATATAGGAATCCACTGTAATCCACATCACATACAATCATTTATTCCTTGATTCTTGGAATTTTTCACTGAGATCACACCATAATCCTCACTGTCATCACTGTAATCATCACTGTGCTTACACATAGTCAACAGCGAGTCCATACGGCCATCCCAGTGTTGTGTTGACCAGAGGAACAGCATTGCTGCCATCAGTGAAGCCTCTCATGATGACTGCTGGACGATACCAGTCAGACCAAAATAAGTAGCTGCGGAAAAACAATAAGACACATATGTCCAGATTCATCATCAATGTTTCCAGTAAATGCATATAGAACATGTTAATGAGTATAACTGTTGAAGAGTCTCTGTGGTGGCAGTACTAGACTTTATGTGATATCTAAGTCCAAATGACACTGAAACTGATACATTTTAACACTCACCCAGCACTGGGATGCACTGCAATTCCTTTAGGGTTCCTCAGTCCAATCACAATGTCTCGTCTGGACTTGTCTGTGACTCTGAAGGCCACCACTGACCTATAGGTGCTTGTGGTCCAAAACAAAACCTGGGAGGTCCAGTCGTAGGCCATGGCATCTACAATTCCCACTCTGTAGCCTGTCAAAATCTGATGAACTAACGATGCAAACAGAAAATTATAGTCATCAATGTGACACACAGGGTTGGGAATGGAGCTACGAAACACAAAATCTAACATCATTATGGGTCCCTACAGTATCAGTAACAAATCAACTTACATTTATTTTACATAGCATTATGTTTTCTAATACAGTGCAGTTGTAACAGTGCTTATTACACAAATGTTGTAAAAACTCACTGGTGCCATTGAGGTTTGACTTATAGACAAGACCTCTGGACCTGTCGTTGTAAAAAATGTATTCCTCTTTGCTGTCAAACTCCACAGCAGAGCCAGAGAAAGAAGTCCCGGGCCCTGTGAGGGGAAGGGTGATGTCCTCCTGGAGGGATACGTTCAGTGGGATTCCCCGCACCGCCAGAGAGGTGGCCAACAACAAGAAGTCCTTCACCTCTGTTTAAAGAGTCAGTGACGGTGGTTACTGTCACTTAAATCCTAAATCCCTGACATGTTTAATTGTATGTTCTTGCAAGTAAAGATTTGAAAAGTAGTTTTTTAAATAGTAATTACTAGATATGAATACATTTATTTGTACCTGCCTTTGATCAATAATAATAGTAATAAAATTATTCCAATTTAGAAACATTTGAAGTTTTATTATGACTAATACAATAACATGTAAATCTAGCAGAAAGCATGAAAAATAATGTGAACTGAGTAAGAGACTAACTCTAAATATCAGGTCATTTAGCCCTCTATGTCAAAGAAACTTACTGAAGCATGTCCGCCGGTCAGGCTGCAGGTCGTAACCATGGCGACACTTGCAGCGGAAGCCCAGACCATCATTGTCAGAGCGGTGGCTCAAGACACAGATTTGCTGACAGCCACCATTGTGTCTGCCACAAGGGTTCATCACTGTGAGACAAGACGGATCATTTGATGATGGCAATGGTGTATTATTAGTTTTCAAATATAACAGATTAGACTTGGTGTATTAGAAGTCTGGGTTTCACTTTTCTTGCACCTCCTTACCAAAAGGTTGCAGAACAGGGTGTGAGACAACAACATGGCCCGGTCGCATTGTTGTACGATAAAGGAGTGTTGGATTGCTGCCGTTGAACCTGTTAGCTCTCACCACACCCATCTTGGTCCAATCAGTGAAGAACACGTGGTTCTCAAACACAGCAATTCCAAAAGGATGTGGGGCCTGGGTTACACCATTGAGGACTATTTTCCTGGGGAACAGCAACACCTTAGATTCAAGTGCAGCTCAATATACTGCAGCTACATCATTACATTTAAACGCAAAGTTAGTCTCTACATACAGAAACATCTTTTTTAATGAGTATACAACAGCATTTTCAGTACAACTTTTACCTGTCCAAACCACTGTACGTGACGGTTTCCACCGTGTCAAAGTGGCTGTCAGACCAGTAGACCCTCTGGTTAACAATATCTACGGTAATTCCTGTTGGAGTGCCGAGCCTGATCTTCACCAACTCTAGACGGTTACTGCCATCCATATAGGCGCGTTCCAGCTTCATCTTCTCACCAGAATAACCCATGTCTGTGAAGAACATGTAGCTGCAAACAAATAAAAAATAAAGACTTAAAGGTATCCTACAGTAAGTTGGTTATATGATGCACAAATTGCTGATAAGCTTAATGATAGTGACAACACGTAAACATGTAATCTCCCACAAATGATATGGACTTGACCACAACATATCATTCTCTCAAGTTTCATTTAAAAAAAAAAAGTGTCTTTGTGCAGAAAAAAAACAATGCTAGTAAAGATTCTTAAAAAAAAATCACTTCTACCAATGATCATTTTAATACCAATAGTGATGACATGGAATAATTATGTGACATGTCATGTGTAATATGTGACATAAGTTTGGAAGCTTTGAAAGACTAAAGCATTTAAACACACCCAACTGTCGGGTCCAGGGCGAGGCCATGAGGAGATTCCAGATTTTCAGCCACCAGGGTGACCCGATTCCCTCCATCAAAGTCGCACATGTCGATGCGCTCCACAGTGGCCTCTAATACATAGAGTTTGAAGTTGATCCAGTCCACGGCGAGGTTCTGGACATTGCGGACTGCAGCAGTCATAATCTCCTTAATGTCACCGCCATTATAGTTAGCAGAATATACCTGGCAACAGAATGAAAGGGTTTGGGATGAATGCATTTCCATTCCAAACTCAACTACTGCCTATCACCCTTGAGCAAGGTATTTAATGCACAACTGTTCCAGTAGAGTTGTGCAGTTGCCAAAAGAAATGATTACTGCTGAACGATCTATTAAAAGCAAATACACCTTCTGTTTGGCAACCATGTAAAGAAGCAATGAAGAAGGTAGATAGAAAACAGATCTGACATCAAAATAATCCAGACTGACCTTTTTGGTGTATGTGTCACTCCAGAAGACTGTTTCACTATTCTGGTGGTATGCAACGCCTACAGCATAACCTTTACCCTGGGAAGGCACCAGAGTTCTGGCAAAGCGTCCGTGTATATCAGCCATCATCACATCGCCGCCGTTGGTGAAAATTAGCTGTGGAATTCCACCTGGAAAACAAATGCCAGTATTTCATTTTGTTGTATTTATCTTGGGCATTTGAGATACATTTAAAACCCTCAAACATTAGAAAAACAAACTTTTAGAAAATGTGTTGAAAGAAAGGTCTTTAAGGGTCAGATACTCTAGTTTCCAAAATCAATACTATTTGCATTCATGTGTGCATGTGTGCATGTTTTGACTCATGGTCTCTTATGAGAACCCATCTTTAAAGTCTTGTCTGCCTAACTGTGTCATGTTGAGCTTTCAAACGCCCCACAGATCTTGTAGCAGCAGATCATCTAAAGCGACTCTGTAATGCGTCACCCCCTGTACCTGACACATTTGCTTTGCAGATGTGACCCTGCTCCAAGAAGTATCCATCAGCACAGCTACAGTGATGCGTCCCAGGCCGATCTTCACACACCTGGTCACAGATTCCCCAGATTTGACAGTCATTATAGTCTGTGGAATAATACAAATAACCTTTTTTTATGTAGGTATAAAGGTGAGAATTTATACCAGTGTTTTAACCACAGTGCTGTGACATTAACCTGGTAATTGTATCTTTTGGAGAATGCTCAGGTTACAGGCTAAAACAAGAATAAATGTTAAAGAAGCTTAATCAAAACATATGCAGTTGGTAGCTCAGAACCCACTTCTATCAATGAAGCCACAAATATAGCTGCATTCACAAAAACAAATATATTTGGCACCCACCCACACAGGAACGGCTGTCATTGGCTACAATGAAACCATCAGGGCAGTAGCAAGCACCACCTTCAGGAGACGGATGGCAGAGATACTCGCAGCTCAAGGTTGAGCACTGGTCCAGGCCTATGAGTATAAGACATAAAGATCAAGATCATTGACAAATCTTAGGTTTAACCATTGCATCATCACAACTGTAATCATTATTGTGGCCATTAAAGCCATCATCAACTGAATTTGGAGGCTTTCCATGGGAAAATTACCTGAAAAAAGTTAATCTTAAAACCAAGCAAGTGCAAAGGCAGCAATAAAGTTGAAAGCTGTGATCCTATTACATCCTGAACAGCTGACTTCTGAGAAACATTTATGAGTACACCACAGTATGATGTTTAAAACCGTTGCACCTAAATTTACAGCCCTATGCTGCAAATGAGGGACATTTTACGACTGACAATCTTGCTAACGTGATTCTCTTTGTTTCTTCTAAAAAAAAAAAAAAAGCTCTAGCAGTACTATTACAAGGTTTATCTGGTTTAGTTGGGGACTCATGTAGATATCTGTCAGCCTTACCACAGGTTTTCTGAGCTGTGGAGTTGGTCTCATCTGTTCCTCCAGGACAGTCAGGTTTGTCATCACACACTTTTCCCACTGGTATACATACTACCGAGCCCGGGCATCCCCATTCACCAGGGTAACAGTCTCGAGAGTTGCTATCTAAAAACCACATGAACACACCAGTGTATATTATGAATTAGAGAGATTTTATAAAGGCATTTTTTAGACTAAAGTCTTTACATTTATGATAACTCTTACAAGTCTTTAGCTAGATTATTTTCCAAAATGAGTTATTACCTCACTTTAAACAATCATTTTACAAAGTTTCTAATAGAATTTTTTTGGAATTAAACTCTTTTACTTTTAAATTAATTTCATTCTCCTACTAATCATAGCCATGTATCTTCAACTGTGCCAATGGCACATATTTAATATTACAGTGTAGTCTTCAGGTCTACCCTGGATTTCCATTTTATTTTGGATTTTTTTCCAAATAATCCACTTCTAAAAGCACATTTTCTCACCACATCCTCTCTCATCACTGTAGTCCCCACAGTCGTTGAACTTGTCACAGACCCAGCGCTGAGGAATGCAACGGCCACTTGAGCATGTAAACTCATTGCCATTACAGCTCTGGTACACTGAAGAATAAATAAGGAGAGCTCACATTAATTCAGGTTGAAGTGTTGCCCATCTTTCTATACAGTGCAACAAAAAATATGGACTTATTTTACATCAGTGTCACAATTATCACTCTTTTTGAATATCCCTTTCAAGCTTCAGGCACAAACATGTAGTATTTTCACAGTTTGGATGCTACGATGGCCTTCTTTTAGGGTTATTTTATCAGCTCAACTACTTTTACATGCCTTTTGTGTCACAATTGAATGTGAGTTGAACCTCTTATTAAACTCTATTCAGTCCTCACCACAGCCTTGCTCATCACTGTTGTCCCCACAGTCATCCCAGTGGTCGCACACAAATGAATGTGGAATGCAGTAGCCATTGGTACACTGATACTGGTGGATTGGACAGTGCTGAGTCGCTAGAATAAAAAGAAAGATTGAATTTACAATAGGTCAAACAATGTGTTAATTATTGAAACCCAGTGGTAATAAAACAACCTTAATTAGTTAAACTTGCGCAATGACAGGGTAAGTTTCAACACTTCACAAAAATTACAGGGAAACAAAATGTATAAAGAACCAAAGGTGCATCATTAAGCATACAGTATGGCAATTTCAAATATACAAGCCAAATATAAATCATTGCACAACATTTTACTGTTTTTGAGACATTCACAGATTCCTGAAACATTGTTCTATCCCACTGGAATGAAAATTTACATTAACATCTGTATAGTGCATCTGACATAATTCATCGCAGCTGGATACAACAGTCTCTGGGGTATCTGGAGATGTCTAAAACAGGATAGTTTAGCATATTATACTAGCATATTCATCTGTACGAACAAGCCATGACTACACTGCAAGTATAAGAGGGTGAAAATGTTAAATTTGTTGTTTACACACTCCTCCTGTGTGAAAAGATTATTTCAGTTTTCACAACATTGATTGATTTAAATTGGTCTGTAAGCCTGAGCTGAAGAACATTTGTGAAGATGTGTTGAGTCGTGTCTACTCACTGCAGTTGAATTCATCAGAGCCGTCTCTGCAGTCCTGTAGCCCATTGCAATGCTGAGAGTGGTTGTAACAGGCCCCATTAGCGCACGTCTTCTCAGTGCATCGTGGAAAGTCTGCAAAAAACACAAACTTACTCTATGACAGGGACTTTTCATATTATGTGTAATGCCTATAAAACAAAAACCTCTTCGAGTTTATAACATTGAACACAAATACCTCTCAGCCTACTACTGATCAGTATTATATTATATCAAAGTTCATGGTTCATCTTAAGTTCTTACCGCAATTGTTCTCATCAGAGTTGTCCACGCAATCCTTCACATGGTCACATCTGTATTTTTTGGGGATACACTGGCCCTCTCGGCAGGTGAACTGATCTGGGCTGCAGGTCCGTCCACCTGAACCAAGGAATTTTATTTCAAAATGCAAAATGTGCTGTACAGGAATTAAACTTGCACTTCCTTAAAAAGAAAATTGTCAGCTTCCGTTAAGAAATGCAGGTCATTTTATTGTGTTGTTAGTCGATGTTACTGAAAATCAACTTTGTGTTGTTGGTGATGTGATGTGATGTGGCCACCTGGTGGTTTAACTCCTTATGACTGTGCATGAAAACGCAACTTTTTGATCTTTGACAATGTTCTCTTACATGATTTCATCTGATCCAATCTTCAGGCCAAAACATTTTTTGTTCAAGGTGTAATAATAATCAAAACCTTCCCACAGAAAATAGCCACAGCATTTCAGTCACTCTTCCTTAACAACGGCACACAAACGAGGACTATGCATACCACATGATCTTTGTTCATCTGAGCCATCGATGCAATCTTCCTCCCCATCGCAGACAAATCCCAGCGAGATGCATTCACCACTTGTTACACACTTAAATTCCTGTGAGCTGCATGAAGGAGGCGCTGCCACAAAGAATAACACAATAGAAGAGTTTTCACATAAATAATATTAAGGTTTTCTGTTTCCTGTACAGTTTTTCTCTTTTTTACTGCCAAATTTCACCTTCCTATTTAATAGATTACAGAATTTACACGATTAAAGGGTGTGGAAACACTGGATTTTTAAAATGGTTTTGCTCAGTACTGACTGCGTTTCCAGTGATTTGTTTGTTCTACTCACGGCAGTTTTGCTCATCTGAATCATCTGTGCAGTCTTTAGTTCCATCACACCTCCAGGCGATGTTAATACATTGTCCACTGGTGCACTGAAACTCCCCACTGCCACAACTTCCTGCAAGAAAACACACAGAGACAGAATGATAGGTTTAAAACATTTATCATCATCATTTATCATTGTGTGGACACAGGTCACTTGTGCATTCAATACTAACTTTAATGTTTGATATCAATAACACTTAAGTGAAAAGATATGGTTTCCTTCACAAATGAGTTACCATGTTTATGACAGCAGTAGTTACCGTTACTTCCTCTATGTGCAGCATTTCAACCTCTAAACATGTGATTCAGCATTTAAAGTATAGTTAATTCTTCACCATGAATTAACTGCCCATCTTATGACCTTGGAGTATGTAAGATAATCCATGTCTGAATCAGCAGAGACATAACTCAATATGTGTATTTTGTATCACTTAAGCTTTCATATTTTGATGGGTGAAGTAACCATCCAGTATGTCAAAAGAAATTTCATTTTGTACGTAAATTTATGACAAGAAAAAAATCTTGCACGCACTATCAAACAGCATTAAATGACAAGGGCATGGATGTAGCATTTCCATCAAAATGCTAATGCTCTTTAGAGGTAAATGTTTATTTGTTAATTTATTGCACAGTAGTTTAAAATCACCTGCATCCTTTAAAAGTTAAATCATCAAGTTTTATTAATTTCCAAACTACTAATACTTGCATGGTTTTCACTCATTTAAATGTTTTTTGTTGTTGTCAGAAAGGGTGTCAGACTACTCATTTAATCTCAATGAATCTCTCGCTTTCTTTAAAAAAAAAAAAGGTTCCTACAGTAATGGAAAAAAAACCCCAATATCTCTAAAACATCTCACTGTGATGATGCAATTGCATCAGTATGTAAAACTCCAGCTAGTTATTATTGACCATTACCTAGTACTTTCACTATTTCCTAATTTATAGCATTAACTTCAGCATATTGGTTACAAGAAAATGTATTGTTGTAAAAATTAAAACAATTTTTAAAAAGTATAAACATACCCTGAGCAAGCTGAATTCCTTGGGACAGCAGTAGAAGAGATAGAAGACCTCTAAGGCCCATAATGTAGTCCTCACACTTGCCCCTTGATGCTCTTTTGTTTCACTGCTCAGGTTTTTAGTGCAAGTGTGCAGTCATGCTAGAACTGCACCCAAACCCGTTTTTTTCCCCAAATGAGCATGGAGAAGACAACACCTTTGGGATTGAGACGTATAACTCAGCAACCAGCTGACCAACAATGTGACATGGAGTGATACAGCTTTTTATGGCTCACTCCTTTACATAAAACTTCATCTAAGATTAACTTTTACCTGTTGGTATGTTGTCTACATCAGCATAAAAAAGTAACTAGTCATTTTTGTGTAACACTGCAGCCAGAATTTAACACTGTCTGCAGCTGAAACCAGCATCAGTATAGACTACATGATGCCTGAACATGCTTTTTTTTTTTTTTTACATTCACATGAAAAGTACCTACACACTACAGTGCAATTGACATGTGTTATTTACCTGACAAACTGAAGAAAAACATGTCTGTGGCTAAAAATTCATTTCAGCTGTGATTCCAATGTGATCACAAAAGATTTTTAAATCAGAATGTTTCATAGTACTAAGTGTGATAGTGAATAGTAAGTTAGTAGTAGTAGTTAGTAGTAAGTAAGTTAGTAAATATAATGTTGTGTAGTGGCAAAAATGCTGGAGTGAAGCTAAGAGCTAAATAATCTTTTTACCAACCCTGCTCTGGCTATGGAAATGAAATGTTAACTTCCTGCTAAACAGATTCTCTGTTCCCTTTAAACCATGTGTCACCAAGGCTTCAAATTGCTTTGCATGGAGTCACTGTTAGTGAGGAAATTTGTTACGGCTATTTTAAAACTAATTATTTTTATTTGCTCTCAGCTTTATATGACTCACCCTTGATGCAGTTCGTTAAAGTGTAAGTACCGTAAATACTTTTTGTGTCATAAAAGTTTACATCTATATGAAAGGATGAAAAAATTCAAGAATATATTTGTCCTTGAAAGAATAGTAACCCACAGGAGATTATTCACCAAAACCCAAAGTCTATTATTGGGTTTTTGTGAATAATCAAAGTATTTTGTAAATCAAAATGTATTTGGAGTCAAGTGGGACACACGGAATGTGCATTTCTTTAAAGCATTTCCACATATTTTAGACAAGATGTTAATTTGAAAGTTATCAAACACAAACCACAATACATTAACGTTTGGCGCCCTCCAGTGGTAGTATCACAAATGACACTGTGGTGTATCGACAGCAACAAACCGCCCCAAAACATACAAACTCTATATAAGACTTTATTATTTGAATTGTTGCACTAAATAGTAGTCACTAAGTGTGACTTGAGACAGTTAATAATAATACTAATAAAACAAAATTGCACCTTTAGAAGTATGTCCATGCTGAATTTAAACAGCTGAAACTCAGTTCTAGGCTGTTGCTTAAACAGTAAAAGCTCTAATAATTGCATTTGCTTTAATGTATGCCATATGTGTAAATTAAATATATCCAGGCTAATAAAATAGTTTGATCTTTAATGTTATCCAGTTAAACATGTAAAATGAAAAACGGAACCAGTGAATGAACCTTTTTTTCCTGCTGTGTGAAAGTGATCTCACTCACTGTGGTGAAGTCCAATGTCCTCAAATTGGTCACTTGTTTGACATTTTATGTGAAAGAAAATGAATACAAAGTGCGTGTAAGTATTAAGATAGTTGCAGATGTTATTTTATTTAATTCATGATGAATAATAGTTTGGTATCAATCAGTCATGAAAGTGGTTAGAAATAAACAAAATATACTTGTTATACAAAAAAGAACACTGAACAATTTCAATGTGGTGATATTTTACACAAATAACCCTGGAATATATAGAGGGAATCAACATGATTTGAAGGAGAACTCATTAAGTTTTATTCCAACAAAAAAAACTCATCTTATTTACAAACAACTAACTTCAACATAAAATTATGCCTCATCATAAACATCAAACATTTAACAAGTAAAAGGATTGTAAATTCACAAATCATACACTTTGAAAATATGTAAATTCATAGATGAGCAAGACAAACAACATTTCTGGGTCTCAGCCAGATCTTAGAGCTTCAATATCTATATTTATATACTCATTGCCATTAAACAATCAGACATTCTTAAGTAAATACTATTTTGAAATGGAGTGTGACAACACCTTTGAATGGAACCACAAAGTTTTTCAAATCACAAACTTTCACATGAAGTAGCCAAGGAGAGGCAGGAATCATTAATGAAAGGCTTATAATTGGTCAGAATGGAGTTCACAGTATATGTGTCAATGTAATGAAATTACACAACAGCCCCATAGTGCTCCTGTTTATCCTTCTCTTATCAAAATGGGATATTAATGTTATACGTTATTTGAAAAAAAAAAAAGAAAGTAAGAAAACTGAATTCTGAGGTCAGTGGCGCACCTCATAAAATTTTAGGGTAAATGTCACTGTAGGATAAAGCACATTGAGTTGCCATTGTGTATGAAATGCGCTATATAAATAAAACTGCCTTGCCTTGCCTTGCCTAGGATAAACCTTTGTGGTTCCACGTTAATTGAATCGTTTTCCATCATCATGCACATAGTAAGAGTTGGTCATCCCTTGGCTTGAAGCGTATGGGTTGCTCTGTGGTCGATTCTGAGCATATGGGTTGCTCTGTGGTCGATTCGGAGCATACGGGTTGTTCTGGGGTCGATTCTGAGCATACAAGTTGCTCTGGGGTCGACTCTGAGCATATGGGCTGTCCTGGGTTCGACTTTGAGCATATGGGTTGTCCTGGGGTCGACGCTGAGCATATGGGCTGCTGTTCGTGTCATCCCGGTTCTCGTAGAGATGCTACAAAGAAAAAAACGTTTTTTCATGATTAAATTGCAAAACAAAGCATGTGTATTCCTCATATTGTCTCTTTTGACCCTTCTGAATATTTTCATTTCTTTTCCACTCTGCATATGTAAGCACTTTCTGTTCCATAAACTAAAACCTTTTCAGGGTTTTATATTTCTTCAATTAACCAATTCCACCCTACCACATTGCTCCTCTCTGTACATCTAACACACACAGAGGAATGCTCACCTGGTTCCTCCCCACAGGCACCAGGTTCTGCCGACTGTTGCTTGGAGTCATCTCCAGGTTGGTCCTGTTGTCCCAGCTGTTGTTGGAGGTAGCACGTGGGATCCTGGGCACCCCAGCATTTGCAAAGTTTGTCAGGCCATTACCTGAACCACCATTAACTGAAGGTGCATGACTAATGGCTAAACTGTTAACCAGGGGTGCCTTGGCAGGAGAGGTGTTGACATAGTCATTCCCAGTGTCTTTATTTTTCTTCTTCTTGGAGATCTTCTTTGAGCCTCTAACAAGACAAAACAAAATATAATACCTATATTACTGTCTGTATGTATTTGTAGCATTTGTGCCTAAAATAAGAATACAGATTAAAACTACCAGGCTACCTTGTGACAGTAAAAAAGGTTCATAATTAACATGCCTGGTTACATAAAGTTTAATTTGTACCTTGTGTGAGAGATGGCAGAGATATGGCAGAGGCAATAATGAATGATTACAAATGGAGAAAAAAAAATGGCTGACAAACTCACTTGGTTGCAATTATAGGCAGAAGGATGATTGTGATGAGCAGGAGCCCCCCGAGCACAGAGCCAACTATTACCAGCACCAGCTGCCATGCTAACAAAACACAGATAGTGACGTGAATAAGAAAGCTAGTGAATGGATTTAATAACAACTTCCCTGTGACACTATTTTCTGAAACAGAAAGTTTAAGAAACAGTTTAGAATACAATTCATAGTACCGGCAAACCAAAGTCCTAGCATTCTAGGATATTTAATTGCATTTTAAAGTATCAAAGAAAACGTGCAAACAAATTTACTGCCCTCTATTTAGGTATTCTAACACTGATATCATGTAACCTACATACGAAGTAAAGAACAACACATGAAATGCACACAAGACTGTGTATATACATGGATAGACATTTTTAATTAGGCAGGTATCAAAGACCACTGCAACCCAGGAGCCTCTAGTTCTACCACATTTTACTTGCACTGATATTGAGGGAATATTATCTTACTGACTAATGTATTGATTTATTGATTTATTTATTTTTTAATTCTGGCAGCATTATGTTTCACACAGATACCTGACACATAGAGATGACTTTTTATGTTTTCAGAAATTGTGTATCACTATTGTTAAAAAAACAAAACTCACAAACTGTTTACTCACATTCATTGCAGTTGAAACCCGAATAACCATATGAACAACTGAAAGAGAAGAAGAATTGCATGGTTTTCAGCTTTTGCCTCCTCACCTTAGACAAATTACTTGTCTTTAGATTCTAATTATTAGATTATTATTATTATCTACATTTAAGCACATACTCGATACAAGAGTCATTTCCATTTGCTTGCTGACCACTGAGACAAGCTGCAGAAGCAGGAAAAGTTGAGGCAGTTTAGTTAAAGATAATTATATTTTTGCACACACACACACACACACACACACACACACACACACACACACACACACACACACACACACACACACACACACACACACACACGCACGCACACACACACACACACACACACACACACACACACACATATATATTTTCCCTCTCCAACTCATTTATTGCACTTACCTTGGCACATTCTGTCACTGAAGTTACTGTGAATGTAGCCATCGAGACAGGTACAGTAAAACGTTCCATCTTCTGCTGTACAGTTTGCAGTTTCCTTATCACAGAGATCGGGATGTTGGGCACACAGATCTGATGCTTTAAATGAAGAAAAAAAACAATATAGTATCAGCACATCAATCTCAGATGAGTAAGATAACATATAAACACTAAATCATGTCAAAATGCTAAAATAACAACGTGATACAAATAGTGAAATGTACAATATGCTCTTAGTAGTTGAAAAATTCCATTCCTCCTCAGCTGACTGATACATTTCACTGTACAAAGATCACTATTACTGCAATGATAAGGGGCCTAGAAATAAATGAGTAATCAAATTTGACCATCAGGGCAGAAGTATCATAAAACACTGCACTAGTCTCTTTGGCCCCTTTGGTCTCTGTATACAGCTATAGTCTGCATGCTAATCAAAGTTTAAAGTAATAATAGCCACAATGATTATCTCGATGGGATGGAAAATCCCATACTGTGTAGCATCTTTAAAAACAAAAGACAAGATTGGATATAAGAAAAACTACTGAAAAAAATCCATGTAAATACTTGTGCAGAGGGAGAGTTTAATAGATAATTTCCTATTATCAGAAGTCATTTAGATTAACACAAACACTTTGCACACTGTAGGCATCATGGATCAGACTGTCTACATAGTAAAAAATGAATACATTAGATATTATGAGTACAGGCACAGCTTCATTTTAGCAAAACTGACCACTAGTAATTTATTTAAATTGTATACATACATCCTTAATGGCAATAGAAGGTCCTGCATCTAACAGCCCCTAAAAAAATGTCTAATGACAGCTATCGACAAATGTTTGATAGCACAAAATAAAACGAGTATGTACTGCAAATAATTCTGCTATATTTGAAAGCTATTAATGAATTTCAGACATGACTTTTAAACTATTTTCTGTTCAAAAAAATCCATATATCGAACCAGACAAAAATCTAAAATACATATAGGTGTAATAAACGTACCTGTATAACCTGCACCTGCCAGGATACAGTTCACACACCCGTTGGCCTGCTCAATCAGCTTTGTAACTTCTTTTTTTTTGATGGCAGAATTTGCTTGGAAGAATATCTCTACAGTTGCACCTACAACTGAGTTTGACCTTGACCTCACTTTGCCCGGTATGGGCCTGTATGGACAAAAATCACACTTAATGACAATTATATCATTATTAATCGCAATGAGCTGTAAGTTTACTATAGGAAGTATGGTTCTAGAAAGACCACCACCATCACTACAACTTACCAGAGTTTCACCACTGTGGGAATACCACCTTCAGTGTGGAATATTTCATTCAGCTGTGTTTTGGAAGAAAAATGCCATTTTGTTTAGGACATCAACTCAGTGGGTATGAACTGCACCTTCAGATAAACTTCAGTTGTTAAAATCATTTTGCTTTGATAGATATTGTCTTGTTACATAGACCATTAATCAACACATGCATCAAGTTTAATACTCAAGAAGGCTATAGCGCAGGTTTGGTAATTGTGAAAGAGCTGGCATCTGGTTGCACCAAATATTCACAAAAGCCACAGTAGGCTAGCTGTTGGTCTGAATATTTACTGGAAAAATGAATGCGTGCAAATTGTGGATAAATAGACAAGTAGATGAGGGATGTTTAAAAAAAAAACATGAAAGCAATTATGTGAATTACTTGAGTGGTCTTAAATCTAAGCCTAGCATTCACAAATATGCTAAAAAGGTCACATTGCAAAAGAAGAGAACATAGATTTCTTACCGCATCAAAAATTTCTTTTGAGGTACTTTGGAACTTTAGAGATGTCTTGTCAGCCATCTCGGGAACATATTTTTCTGTCAGCTTTAGTGTTCCAGGGAATACTTTGGCTAAAACAGGAAAATCTCATTTTAAGAAAGTCTTATATGCACTCCTGCCATACAATTTATTTGTAAGAGTTGATCAACATTTTGGGAAATAAGTTTATTTGCTTTCTTGCTGTGATTCAAAGATGAACATCACTCATATTCACTTGTGTTTTCCCCTTAAATCTAAGGCAGCACAGCCAGCAGTTAGTTAGTATAACTTAGCATAAAGACTAGAAACAGTGGAAAACAACTAACATTAACCAGAAAGTCTCGGCTGGGTACCTGGCTACGTGACTGTGATACCAACAACAGTCGAAACCTTTTGCTTTATTTTGCTATTTTTCACTGATATTTTTTAAATTATTTTTTTTTATCTTTGGACAGAGCCAGGCTAGCTGTTTCCCCTTTTCCAATCTGTATGCTAAGATGCTGAGATGAGATCATGCTATATGTCTCCTGCCTGTAGTTTCATATTAACTTGACAGACATGGGAGAAGTGTTAACTTTTTCATCTATCTCTTTCCAAAATGTTAAAAATCTGTAACTTTAAACATTTAATGTAATAAATAATGTCACACTGGTCCTCTAAAGTTGCCTATAGATTTGACTCAATTAAGACTTGAAACTGAACTCATTTAATTACCAAAAAAATCAACTACAGTATCTTTAGGTAATACTACTCCTGTGTAATTTGGTCTTGCAATATGCCACAGAAGACTAAAGAAACAGACAGGTTTACTCATAATTCATGTTCATTAAAATGCTTATTCAGTGAGTAACAGCTTCGTAGTGGTAGCGCACAAAAAAAATTCTTACCTCTCTCACAACTGCCTGAATTGTAGGAATCACCAGGCAAACACAAGCATACATAGGTCCCATTAGCACGACCCTCACAGGTGCTCCCACGTCCACATGGGTTTGAAATACAAGGATCTTTAAAGGAAAAGGAATAATACACACACACACACACACACACAATATCAATATGGGCATTTCAAGCATTATGTGAGCACCCAAATCCAATGAACTCTTGGGTACAGAGGGTATTACAGTTTCTGAATACTGATAGAAGTACCTGGACCTGCTGTTGTTGCTGGTGCAGTGGATGTTGGAGGAGATGTAGTAGCTGTGGCTGCTCCTGTTGTTGTTGCAGCAGATGTCTTTGTCACATCTGTTGTTGCTGATGATGCAGTGGATGTTGGAGGAGATGTAATAGATGTGGCTGCTCCTGTTGTTGTTGCAGCAGATGTCTTTGTCACATCTGTTGTTGCTGATGATGCAGTGGATGTTGGAGGAGATGTAATAAATGTGGCTGCTCCTGTTGTTGTTGCAGCAGATGTCTTCGTCACATCTGTTGTTGCTGATGATGCAGTGGATGTTGGAGGAGATGTAATAGATGTGGCTGCTCCTGTTGTTGTTGCAGCAGATGTCTTTGTCACATCTGTTGTTGCTGATGATGCAGTGGATGTTGGAGATGTAATAGTTGTAGGTTCTGTTGCTGTTGGAGTAGCTGTAGCTGTTGTGGTTTAAGCAGCCCAATATTGTAGTTAGTAAATAACAACCTAGTGATAGCCACAGTGTTCAGCTACAACTTGATCATAACAACAAATTATACAACAAAGAAAATTAACTCTACCATAACAATCTATTAAAAAAATTACTCTAGATCTGGCAAGATAGTATATGATCATATGACATATGACATATTTATTCACATGGCCTGATAATAAAGCTCTAGCCTCATAACACACTTTATCAAATTATTAACAGAAGTTTATTTAACTGAAGATTAAAAAAAAAAAAAAAAAAAAAAAGAAGCTATGTAGCAATGAGAAGATCAATGTACAGGGTAGGTGGTGAAGTAGGCAAGGTCATATCATATCTTATACTGATAACGTGAGAAAAGTCCAGCTGTTTAAAGGTATAAAAGGCAGAGTGTTGTGGTTATCATATTGGATACTCAATTTTGTAGCAGCCCAAAACAAAAGAACAACTACCCCACTGGTTTATCTGTTGTAATTAGGGCCCGAGCGGCGACTGCAAGTCGCCTGGCGAAAGCCCTATTGAAATTGTAATGTTTATTATTATTATTATTATTCTTCCGACATTTCGTGCCCCAATTTCGCCCCTTTGCGAAAATGCTTATACTTTTGCACGGACGTCCGGCCTCATCCGAAATTCGATATTTTTGAGTGGTCGCACATGGTCGACGCAGAATGGCGGAATAGCGCCCCCTACAAAGTCCAAAAATGCCCATAGGGAATTTTGCTAACTTTGTCCTATGCTCACAAAATTCGGTAGACATTTGTATTATACCCACATATGCAAAAAAGCCTCTTGACCTCATGACCTCAACCCAACAGGAAGTCGGCCATTTTGGTTTTGATTTTTCCTGCCTAAAATTAACTCCTCCCACAGCGTTCGCCCGATCAAGTTCAAATTAGGTACGCAACATCTCCAGACCTAGCTGAGCTTAAGTTGTGCTCTGCGCATCCGTAGGTCAAAGGGCGTGTCTGCCAGGGCTCAACTAACTTTGGCGTGCTCGCCATGTACATACGAGTGGCTCTCACGCCCACATACTTCGTCCAATCGGCTTCAAACTTGCTGGACATGATGATGGCTCCGCCCTGAACGTCCCGATATATTAACTTCCCACGTAACTCATAGCGCCCCCCGATGGTAACAGGAAGTTAACTAAGATTCATTAAAATTACATACTTTGCCCCATCAACTTCATTCAGAACCAGTTGGTGAAGCTACATTATGAAGACTGTGAAGCTACGAGTAATGGCGTCCGTGTGGCGACGCGGCAACCATCAATTCCTCGCCATGAAAATGTCACTGTCTCACCCTGTACGCAACCGCTTGTGTTTTGTTACACTCTACTGCCCCCTGGTGGATGAACCATCAACCTCTCATAACTCCTTCATGCTTTGTCCAATTCACTCCAAACTTCACATGACTGATGAGTGGCCGCCCTGAACACACCAGACCACACCAGACCATATGTGTAACTACCTGTGACTGCCCCCTACTGGATGAACGAAACATTGCATTTTTGGCCTCCTTCCAGGTTTTTTCTCACTTTCTGCATCACGCCACAGCCCCGCCATGCCTCAGGCCCCGCGGTGGCATGGGTGAGCGAGGGCCCGCCATCGCCGCTTGCGGCTTTAATTATCATTATTATTATAATTAATAATTAATTAAACTAAATAATTATTATATTAGACTAGATTCAAAACAATTATCAAAATTACACCAGAATTACCAGGAGGGTATTCTATCAGACTGGATAAATTATTAACTTGATTAATTTTGATAAGCCTTGTTAATTTAAGTGAGAGCTCTGTTTCATTACTGTGGCTCAGGCTATATGATTCCCAGCTCAGTAACCATGGCAACTTTTACCGCAGAAATGCTCAATGGCAGGCTAACTGTAAAGCTTAATTCAGCTGTGAGTCAAAGAATGTCCGACAGGCGGAAACAGACTCCTAATAGACGGTTCCACCAAGTGTCCTTTCTTGCTTGTAACACTTTTGTTATGATGTTACAATGAAAGAACTGAATAATAATAATAATAATGATGAAATGATTACTGGATGTCGTCGCCTGTTCTGTTGCAAGGGAAAAGAAGGAACTTGTTAATTGCAACAGTTTTGCCCTTTTTGGTGACGACTCCTTTAAATATCTCATCAGCATGGTTTTTTTCTGCTGCTGAGAAGAACACTGCTCTAGTATTCCCTTCTTTTTGCCACATAGTACCATCTTTTTTGACCAATGACTCTTCTGGGCTGCTTATGTACTCCATACACACATACAGTCCAAGCTTATTCCAGTCAGCGACCAGAGACGACTAAACCGTGGTAGTGGAATGGCTTTTTTAGTTAAAGATGGCATTAATTTAAGCATGGCTTTTTCAAGTAAACACAGCTTTCATTAGCTGCGATGATGGATTAAAGAACAATCTTAATATTAAACAGGGCGGCTACATTATTTAAAGCAAGTACATTACAGTCTGGAAAAAGTATCCTAGACACATCTGTGCTGCAGTATGAATGGGGATTCAGAAGAAATTAAGGCTCTCAGAATTAATTCTGTGAATTCTGTTATGAAACAATCCTGTGACAAATCATGTTGTTTAATCACATCCAAACTAACGATAAAGGACTATTGAGCATGATGTTTCATTGAAAAAAGTGTCCAATTGTGTCCTTCTCTTAATTAGGTTGTTTAAGTTTCAAGCATGTAAAGCATTAACCAGTCAAGATGATCTGAGGGCAACAAACAGACCATTACAGCCCTCCAAAAGAAGGTAGGGAAACAACAGGGCCATAAGGTAAGGTCAGATTGTCTGCATCAACGCACTAGTCAAACATTTACTATTGCTTGTGTGTTCACCAAACCAGGTCTGAGGTTAAAAAAAAGTGCTTGTAAGAACAATCTTGAAGGTCTGTTGGTTTCTCAGTAGTTGGATAAAAGGTGGTTTTAGAAACAGAACTGATGTAAAACAAATGAAATATAAGAATCATCTCAACATGATGTCCTGCCAACACTTACACAATGTAATTTGTTTCAACAAGTGAAAAACAAGACACAATGTGCCTTGAGCTACAGCAGAAATAGTACATTCTGGACCAGTTTATGACTGTGATAGAAGTTTGCCTAGTTCAGAGAAAAATTAAAGGGAGAGTAAAATGATGTTCGCAAAATGAGATTAATACAAGCAACCACTGCCGATATCATTTCTAGCTTTCCTTTCCTCGCTGGCAATCGATTTAATGAGACTGTAAGCCTATATAGACATCAACTGTTTTACATGTATTATAGAACTGAGGTTGAGTTTTTTATTTAACAAATAGGAACAACTTTACAAAAGGTTTTACACATTTAAGTGAGAAATATATCAGTCCCAACACTGGTTAAGTTCTGGTTAGGTTTAGGCACAAAAACAACTTGGTTAGGGTTAAAAAAAAGATCATGGTTTGGGTTAAATGATACTTCCTTAAAGTTAGGCAACCTTAATCATCATGGAAACATAAACAGCACGACAGTTGAAAACATTGCACTTATGGTTCGAGGCAAACAGAAGTCTCCTACAGCAAAGTCCACCTTTTGCCTCTTATCTATCATCCAATTCATTCCTATCATCTGCAATTTGTACATTAATTAGACGTCATAGATGGTGTGTGTCAGTCAAATTGGGTGCAGGCACAAAAGACACTTCCAAATGAAATACGAGATTAATACAAGCAACCACTGCCGATATCATTTCTAGCTTTCCTTTCCTCGCTGGCAATCGATTTAATGAGACTGTAAGCCTATATAGACATCAACTGTTTTACATGTATTATAGAACTGAGGTTGAGTTTTTTATTTAACAAATAGGAACAACTTTACAAAAGGTTTTACACATTTAAGTGAGAAATTAAAACAATCTGTCTACTTACCATTATGTGCTCCAACAAATAAAAGGAGAAAGAGGAGTTTGAATTCTCGAGCCATTGCAAAAAAACACTTCACAAGAAAGATAGGCAGAAAATTGTAAGTAGAAGAAAGGCTTTAATGCCCTACAACCTTGGATGATGAGGACTCAGGTGTCCTCAACCAGCAGTTTTAATCATTAGCCACTCCTCTCAGGGTGACACTGTGTGCTAAAGTACATTTCCCGCCCAACAGCTCAGTTTCCATGTCTCTATGTCATCTATCTATTTATCTACTATATGTGACATCTGTCTCGGTCTGGTCTTGTAATTTACCAGCAAGTGTATCATAGAGTTTTATTAGGCTATATATATGACTATAGTTATGATAAACAGACCTCAGACAAACTTCATCTACAGAAAATCCAAAGAACAAAACTTGCCATGTTGTTTGTTTGACAAACTATCAAGACAACAAGACATCTCACACTGCTAAAACGACATCCTCATTGATTTCATAGAAAGCCAACAAAGTGATGATGATTTTATTGTTGGCCAAACTGAAAGTCAAATCAAACATGGTTCATTGGAGGCCGCCACCAAGAGAGAATTAGTGTAACATTTAATGGAATAAAGAATTGTCTTTGTCTTTTTGCTTATAAGTGTATAAACACCAAGAAAATGTATAATTGTACCAGAGCTTGGGACACATTAGAGCTTTCTTTTATAAGACAGCTCATATGTGCCATAGTTTTCACTCAGCATCATAATTGTTTCAAATTATAAATAAAAACAATAGCTATGGTTGGACCAAATGTATTTCCACACTGTTTTATAGTCATATATTTAACCTGCCACACATCCTTCTATATATTTAACCTGCCCACATCCTTCTGATTCCCCCCCCCCTAAAAATTCTACAACCCCAAACATCTTATGGACAGTGATGGAGTCCTAAAATTATTTTTTTATGGCCAGTATCTACAATATTTGGGGGTCAAGCTAGTAAAATGGTTCATGACAGCACAGTGGGGTCTGAATGAAAAGTTGAGGAGAAAAGCCAAAAGGAAGCAATGGTCTCTGCCACATAAAGTTAAATTGAGAGTAAGCTTTACAACAGGTGAGAGAGTATAATGACAATGTTATTATCATTTAGCAATTTCGAACATGTGACATTGACACCTATAGTTATGTTCTGCACTTTTCATGTTTCCTGGCAGAGCTTATTTCATTTCTATCTCTAAAATAGAAATGGGGGATTTCTACAACAGGAACAAAATACAAACATGGAGTAATGAAATACAAAGTATGTCGACTAGCTCTAATATTCATCTTCAACACTTCAAGTTGTCATTTAGTCTAATGGCAATGCTCAGCTCCTTTCTTAGTAGATAGCATTTGACAAAGCACAATTTATTACGTACATCTCAGCTTCAAACTTTATAAGTTACTGGCAGAGGCAGTAATGAATAGAGGGGACAAAGATTACATTCCTAACCATTCATTTTATGAATTTATAACAGTCATCATTATCCCTGACAAACCCTGCAAACATGATTCATTCGGAAGCCAAGTTAAACCAGGACTTTGTTCACAGCGCTCCGTGACTTCAGACAGGAAGCTTATTGGTATTTCTAACAAAAAGTCTAAAAATGTCACTTCAAAAAGTGGTCAAATTTCTTGTAATGTTGTTAGTGGAAACTAAGTGCCAGCTGAATTGAGGTTGGACGCAGTCTAATGTGACCTTTGATTCTGCGACGTCACAATATAACATAATACAATCTTGGTGTAAACAGTTAAGCAGCTAAATGAATAAAAGGGTGACAAAACTGTAACATTAAAGTTGGAATACTGTAAATAAATGTGTTTTAAGTTGTCACCTTAAGCATGTAGCCTAAGGATAAGGTAGGTATGTTTAAATTATTTTAAAGTTATTGACCTGTACTATCATCCCGTCACCACCTATAAAACGATGTTATCTCCAAGTTGACTTTGATCCCAGTTACACATCTGAATTAACACACGACTCAACTCTTGCTTCACTTCAACTTCATCATGGGTGAATAAATTCAAGTAAAAACGACATAAAAAAGATACAAATAGGTATAATTTAACTAAAGGTGACATAGTTCAAATACCAGTAAAACATGTTTTGACAATCTGATGTTTCATCCACACTACACAGGCATATATGACCACTGAAAATCTTTTTCAAAGGTCTTAAAAACTGAACCTCAATCTACTGATCGACTGACAGCTCACTTAATACAGAGACTTGCACTGGACAAAAAAATCAATAATTAATTATGTTGGTGCTGTTAAAAATTAAAGTAAAAGAGATTGTTCTTTTCAATTATAATAAGTTGAATATCCACAAAATACACACTAACACATTTATCTATGTGACTACACTGCACTGTAATTTATATGGTCAAATATATCAGTCCCAACACTGGTTAAGTTCTGGTTAGGTTTAGGCACAAAAACAACTTGGTTAGGGTTAAAAAAAAGATCATGGTTTGGGTTAAATGATACTTCCTTAAAGTTAGGCAACCTTAATCATCATGGAAACATAAACAGCACGACAGTTGAAAACATTGCACTTATGGTTCGAGGCAAACAGAAGTCTCCTACAGCAAAGTCCACCTTTTGCCTCTTATCTATCATCCAATTCATTCCTATCATCTGCAATTTGTACATTAATTAGACGTCATAGAGGGTGTGTGTCAGTCAAATTGGGTGCAGGCACAAAAGACACTTCCAAATGAAATACGTTAGTTTGAAAGTTGTGCTGTGTTACGAAAAAGTTGGAAAAATTCGTGTCCGTGTACATGAATTTGTAAATTAAATTTTCTGACTGTGTAAGAAACTATTGTGAGACTGGGTTGACATTATATAGATCTTCTGCTCTTCTGGAGGGCTGAACATCATTATTCCAAAAGATGTTCCCTCATTTGGTGTTTTCTTGATGGTGGTGGAGAGCACTGTCTGACATACTGGTCCAAAATCTCCCATAGGTGTTCATTCCTGCCCTATGGATGGGGGAATTGTCATCCTGGAAGAAACCACTCCCATGAGCATAGAAATGTTTCATAAAGGGTCAACAGCATAACAGAGCCACTGAATCCCCTCACTGTAGGAGTCAAACATTCAGGCCTGTACCACTTCACTTATTCAGATACAATATAAGCATGAACAGGCCCCTTTCAAAGAAAACATTTTGACTTGTCATAGCAGGAAAAGCACAGGTGTGAATAATAAAATGAATGTTGGCTGAATTCCTTTTGGCATCTTTGGTTTCAGGGTCTTGATATTTTACTGTGCTATTACTGCTCACTCAACAACCAAATTATATGAATATTTATGTAAAAACTCATTTTTAACTTTTGAACTACTTTATCATCACATTGTTATGGTCAAAATTAGTTTCAAAGTAAATTCCATTCTTCCAAAGGAAGACAATTAATCATCAACAGTTTTTTCACTGAAGGGTTTTATGAACGTGTTGCTGTGAAGACTGTCAACAAAGGTGCAATTACAGAGCAATAACCCTAACCCTGTCCTTTTTGCTACCTGTAGGTCCAAAGTCGCTCAGTTATGGCCATCCTTAACCCCTCCCAACCTGCTGTTCCCGGCAAGCTCTCACATGATTGTTAAGATTAGAACTGGAACATGACGTCCGTAGATGGGCGGGAGACAGATTGATACCAGCATAGTTAAGTGCCAGTGATTCCGCTGAAGAAGCTTGACTCTGTGCTTGAGGGTTCTACAACAAGTTTTTTTTTTTTTCCTGTGTCATGGTTCATGCGTTCAAACCCATTATTATAAAGATGGGAGACAAATTAAAGAAAAAACAACATTAAGGTGATGGGTCACCATGAACCGCCTCAGCATAATGAACACCATTCTTGCAAAAAATGTCATTTTAGTCATCAAACCATTCAGTGAACCCACATACCCGCATCTGTTCTCTGTTGATTAATTCCCATTTGTCCTTTCACCTGTCAGCCAACTCTATCAAAATATGTTGCTATTGATTAACTAAGGATGTTTCTTCATTAATGATTGGAGCAATTACACAAATATCACTAACCGAAGCTTTTCATTTAGCTAAGGAAGCTACCATTTAGGGGTGCAACTAACAATTATTTTATTTTGTAACTATTTTGTAGGATTATTTTCTCAATTTCTTGACTAATCATTTTGTCTATAAATTGTCAGAAAATCATGAAAAATGTCTGTTATAGTTTTTCACAGACCAAGGTGACCTCTTTAAAGCCCAAAGCCATTCAGTTTGCTATCGTGTACCACAAGGAAAAGTATCAAATCATCACATTTTAAGCAGCTAATTGTTGCAGCTTGATTCTTAATACTGGCTAATACATTGCTGGATATGTGTGTTATTTGTGCTTTATAACAGACCCTACTGTCAAACAAAAATTTCAGTATGGGATTGCTTGATTACACTCAATAAGAATGATTTTAACATTCTCACTTTCTACAACTACAGTGTGGTTGAGTTAAGGAAAGATTGTATTTACAGAGCATGTATCAGTGATCTAGATAGCGATATTTGGGCTCAGTGTCTGAGTTACTTAGTGGAAAACAGCTCCATCCACTGGCAGCAGGGATGTTGAAACAACACCGGTTGCACTAAAAATGACTCTTCTTGGAAGGATCACATCACAGATTGTAAACATGATTTACTCACAGTTAGAGCAATGTTCACTCTATGTTAACATAGAGTTGTTGTTATCCAGTGTCTTCCATCTCTGTGGAAATGCTGCTTTAAATTCACAATTTGTTAAGAGTATTAAATGCCCATTGAGTCAGGATTTGCACACTGCTGCTAACTTTTACTCGTTTAAATTACACCCGAGCTTTGATACTCAGAAGCTCATACATTTGTTCATTTATTTAAGTACAGTTTTGAAAGCTGTACTTTTTTCTATAAGGTAATATTTTTAAATTGTGGTTTCACTTTTACTTCATGTATCACTGGTTGAACATCCCAGTGAGAGGCAGACTTCATTAAGTCTTGTCAGAAAAGGAAAGGTGAGCAACAATGGCAAACTGCTCCCACAAATCCAACATAGAATCATAAACATTTTTTAAAAAAAAAGCAAAAGCAAGGTAACAATAAATAATAGAATAAAAAACAAAATAATATTTAAATTTCAATCAGAGTAGAATTATAGTAGTTGTAAAACTTTGCCATTGAGAAAGAAATGAAGTGAATGAAATCTAAGTACAAAAATGAAAATGTGACATGCAATCAGCAATTAAATTATATAACAGTGGAGGTTAAATGCAAGGTACAAGTCCAGTTTGATTAAATGTATAAAAGTGTAGGTATTTCAGAATCCCAATAGGACAGCTGGAGCTTCAGTTAGCGCTCTGAGTACCAAATGCTGGTTTTGTTTTCTTCAGTTGTAAATACATCATGTGGCATTCACATTTGTCAGTACTGATTTTGGGAGATGGCCATAGTCAATATTAAGGTATACTGAAAATAAGGAAGTGAAAATAGAAGGGCACACACAAATATGAACGTAACCACACTGAAATATTTCATTTTTTTTGTGATGTGTTTTAATGCATTTACAAAGACAACCTGAGGAAACATTAGCTTACCTGGTTACTTCTTAACCCATGTGTTTTGTAATCCATTATTCTCTTCATATTTCATTTGTCTTGTATGTTAAAGGTGCTGTGTGTAATTAAGTAACACGCTTGGTAGAGATGGAATATAATACTCCAAAGTATGTTTTAATTAGTGTGTATTTACCTGAAAATAAGAATTGTGTTTTTGTTACCTGAATGAGCCCTTTATAGCTACATAAGGAGCAGGTCCTCTTCCACTGAGCCTGCCATGTTCCTACAGTAGCCCAGAAGGGACAAACCAAACACGTATAGGCATAGCTGCCACTATTTCAGTGTGTTATCAGTTCATGTAAGGTAGTTGTAACATGTTGGCCACCAAACAAAGTCTTGTTCAGTGTTTGGTTGTCTCCTGGTCTGCCTAGGAGTTGTATATTGTTTTTTCTGTAAGTACATTTTTAATGGTTTTAAACCTGTTTTTCACCTAGTGAAAAATTAATTAGGATTAGCATTATTATAGTTAACCATAGAATATAAATGCACTGTGCTAACCAAACTAGCAGCTAGTGTTAGGGTCAGCTCCACCCTCTAATCCAATTATGGTCACTTCTCATCACTTCTGGCTCAAAAAATCCAAGATGGTGGCAGTCAAATGTCAAATTTAAGGCTTCAAAATAGAACTCTACAATTCAGTGGGTGACATTACAATGGTTGAACTTCTATTTCTTTTTTTTCTTCTTTTTTTACAGTGGGTGCTAAAGGAAGGTTTTTTGCTGTCATTATAGGTTCTCTTACACACTTGGAAGGGGAGCTGGCAGGGTATTCAGTTTGTAGCAACCTCACCGCGAGATGCCAATAAATCCAACAGACTGGTCCTTTAAATGTCACGTGTGCTGCTGCAATCTTTACCAGGACACTAAATGTAACGAACATTAACATAAAATACATTCTGCTCAACCATATATAAATAATTTTGGCTAAAAATGCAAACTAAATTTATTTCTGGGTAATACAGCAGATCTAATATAATTATTAGGCTACACCAATGTAAGACAGACAGATATCACATTGTATTCTTGTACCATATTGGGGACTTTTGAGAGGTAAAAGTCACACACAATTTACTTTTTTGTAACAAAAAGTTTTATTGGCTTCTCTAATCCGTTCATCATCTCAATAACAGGTATAGCCTGGGAAATCATATCACAAGGGGTCTAGAACAAATAAGACAAAGGAATGGGGAGGCTTCTGCTACAAAATTTGGTATTGAGGTGACAGAAAAAAAGCCATACAAAAATTTCTTTATCATGCATACTGGAGAAAACTCAAAAAAAAAAAAAAATTAAAAAAAATGAGAACACACATTTTTAGTGTTTTTGTACATTTTTGTAAACAATATCCTTCTAGAGATCATATCAAAACACATTATGGCAAGTAACAAAAATAAGGGATATAACATGAGAAAAATGAATGTTCTATGAGGCATCTAGAATGCAACACTGCTTGGCGTGGATGTTTTTACAGAAGAAAAAAAAGACATTTGCATTATGACGAATCACTTGCTCTATAACTGTAAACACAGGCAGTGTTAAATGATTATACAATATGTTGAACCTATACTACAAATATTTCCACTACATACATGAAATGCGTGTCCCTGCTTTCTTACGCTTTAGTGATATGAGGTATATTTAGGTCAATCGTATTGTCTTTTTTTCTCTCTCCATTTTTCACCCACTCTTTCTCTCTCCTTTAAAAAGCATAGTGTGTGTTTGGAGTGAAGTGGCTGGTCAGTCAGTCTTTGTTCCCTGTGATCTGAGCAGCTTCAAAGTCTCTTGGCTGTGGAGCTCACAGACATAGGAAAAGGAAAGGGGGGTGGTGGGGTGGTACGGCTCACAGGAAATCAACTAAATTAAATATCAACCCTGGCTGCCGGGATAGATTGGCTTTAGCCATGGAAGACAAAGAAGGCCATTGTTTATTCTTGTGAGTGCAGGGCTGCATTTTGGGGAGGGGAAGTTTGTATAACTTAACTTTTCTGTTTCTTTGCTGTATTACTGTTGCAGTTTCTTGCAATTATTAAAATGGTGGGGGTTAAAAAAATAAAAAATGTAAAAACGAGAGGGGATGGGAGTAGGGGTGTAGGTCCGGTGATTACTTGCCGAAAAATATCTGCTTGTGAGTTTTGTTGTGGGTAGTGGAGAATAAATAAAAGGGTTTGGGTATGCATCAAATATACCCGTGGGTTTAAAGATAAAAGGTTTCCAGCATGTCAGCCCGTCTCTCAAAACACTTAAATACAAAGAGGTACTCTCAAAATATTGTATAACAAAATTATGGCAAATCATCTTTTTACAACATCACCCGACAAACCGTTAGAAAAAAAAATCTCCCCCCCCCCACCCATCTCTTCTACCCTTAAGAAAAAGCAACAAAATACATTTAAATGCCCATGGTCATGCCTAGTCAACCCCTATCAAACCCCATTAAACAATAATCCAGCCCTCCTTTCCCAAACCCCCCGGCCCGCCCACCCCACCCACCTCCCTCCCTCCCGACCCGTTCACAGTTTTCTCCTCTTAAAAATGAATAATCACTAGCATAATAATCACTTATCACATATGCAAATTGAATGGGTTGTTGTCGTTTCCAATGATGATTTGTTTAAAAAGTGCTTGTTTGATTCCATTGACAAAAAAAGGAACAGCAAGGAGTGAAGTAGAAAAGTGGTGACTTGTTTTTAAAAAAGGAAATCACAACAGCATGATGAAAATATCAAGGATTGGTGTCCATTGCATTCTGAGACAGCCATAACGGCAATACCCAGTTATGTTTGAGTAGAATTTTTTTTCTACCAGCCACTGGTGGGCACAAACAAAGGAGTGCATTGCTAGACAGTCTCAATCAATTGACAGTATTCCTGTAAAACATCAGTCAGGTAGGTTCCAACATCCTCTTCGCTTCAGAACGTGCTGTGTGTGCACCATGGGCTAAACTCCACTACAGTTCATACTACCTCGTGTACACATGTGGCTCCTAAAAAGAAATGTGGATGTCTTCTCATTGACACAACAGTACCATAATCTCGACAAAGCTACACGCAGTAGAAACCAAACATCATGTATTGTAATTTGTTGTCCTGACAAGTTAAAAAAAAACGGAAAAAAAAACACAAAAACAAAATCAAAGCTTTGTAGTTTCAAAGTACACCTGTAAAAACTGTGCTAATTGCATCTCATAATACAAAGTCTTATTACACAATTTTGCCTATTTCCTGAGTTAATACGTTTCTTGTAACAGACAATATATACTTTTTTGCCATTTGAATTCTGGGCCTTTCCCTGCCACAAATGTTATTATTGAAATTATCAACATTATTCATTATTACTTTACAATGGTATGATGATTGGTAAAACACAAGGGTTCAGAAAAAGAAAAAACTCAAGCAAGTTCATAGCTACCCTCTAAATGTTTTAAATTACATTTAAATCTACGGTTTACGTTCATATCAAAATCACTACTTTTAAACAAAAATTAAGCGACTAAATACATAATAAAAATGAGAATATTTAAAAAATTGCATTTGAGGCCATGGAAGACCCTCCCTGGTCATTTCTGTATTAACATTTAATGGCAGTGTTTAAAAAACAAAACTTTGCTACAAGAACAAAATTAGGATGGGTATAGGGACTGTATGGACAGTAACAGAACAGCCCCCTACTGGATTCACCTCGTTTGACCCTTATCTGAAACTTTGGCTTGTCGGGGTTTTTGATCCTGTACTCACTGGCTCACTGACGTCAGCTAACAAACTGGTATACCCTGAGAATTCTGACACTGGAGTCCGTATTCGGTGGTCGACCTCTGCCCCAGGATCACTGCCATAGCTCAGAGGGGTCCGGCGCCCTGACTTGAACTGGGAGCCAAAGGCCTGGGCGAAGTTCTCGATCTGGTATGTGGGTTCTTTAGGGGGGTTCAGTGGGGACAGGTCTGGGTAGCTGGAACCGTTGGTGGGTGCAGTGTTCCCTCCAGCCTTGGGCTGCTGCCCCTTGGAGCCTTCTGCCGAGGCAGTCAGGTCCTGGGGAGGTAGGTTGAAGGCTCCGGGGGAGTGCTGCTTCTCCAACTGCTCGGTCAGTTCCTGAGATGGAGTCAGCTGCTGGTGGCTAGTAGATTCCAAGGTGAGGTGGTAGCCTGCCTGGGAGGGGGAGCCGACGAGCATGCCATAGTGGGATTTGGAGGAGGACGATGAGGAAGTTGATGAAGGGGCGACAATGGGCAGCGGGGAGGAGACAGCAGGCGGGTAGCCACAATCCAGTGGGGATGTGGTGTACCCATGTTTGTCAGAAAACAAGGGCCCTGTGGGACTGGAGCTGCTGGACAGGAGTGGGAAAGGCCCCGTTGGACCAAGGAGGGGAAAGGGTCCACTATGGCTGGTGCGCTCCAGGGCCTGCAGGAGGAACTTTGAGTACTCACTCATCACTGCCGTCTTATCACCACCGTTGGGTGAATCGTCCTCCAACTCAGGAGTAACAGGGGCTGCCGGCTGGAGGTCCACATGGTGTGGATGGTCTGACAGGTCAAAAGTCACATCATGATGGTGTGTCCCATCTGGCTTATGGCTATAATGGTCCAGCAGGCTTTGCAGTACCTCATCTGGAATGCCAGACTTGTCATGCTTAAGTTCCAAAGGCGACGAGTCCAGCATTGCCAGTGTGGGTTCGGGCCCCAGGGAGCCCTGGATTACACTACTTCCCTGGGATGCCATGTGCAGTGAGCTGGCTCCATAGTCATTGTTAACTGCATGGAGGTAGCGTCGCTTTTTCACAAACTGCATTGCATCATCGTAGTTGCTGCTGGTGGTGGGCCCCTGCTTGTTGGCCCCAGCTACCTGGAGTAGACCAATGTTGTCAAGGCCAGAACCTTCCACATGATCCATGGAGCCAGATTTCTGGCCCAACAGTTTTTGTCCGTCAGTACTGTCTTCCAGAGAGAGAAGGCCCTTGTCCAGGCCCTTGCGGCCAGCTTTTTTAAACACTAATTTGGGAGTACGTCCCTGCATGGTGGGGCCAGACCCTGAGGGGTGCTCCATGCCGAAGTCCTGCAAGCCCAGATCACGGGCCATCCCCCCAGACGACGAGGCTGCTGCCACTGATGCCGAGGCATTCTTCTTCCTCTTGCGCTCACCGCCCTCACCATTTTTGGACTTGGCCCTCTTGCGTCCGGAGCTGGTAGAGTTTCCCTGAGTGAGTGAATAGCTGCCCTGGCCTAGCTCTGCTTCGCTGAGCTCCAGCATGTTCGGGTCCAGGCCCTTCTTTATGGCTTCTCCACAAGTCCGTTTGTGCTTCAGTAACCGGTCTGTTCTTGAAAAAAACTAAAAGTTCACAAAATAAAAAGGAGAGAAACACAATTTGAGTTTCCACACTGAATTGACAGAAGTAGTATGAAACAATTTTTTAAATTACAGAAAACAATGTATTGAGACAGAGGTCTATAAAGGGATTTAAATGAGTAATGTGGAGAATTATACCACTGAATCATGAGAGGAAAAAAAAGAAGAATAAATTGAAATAAAGGCAAAAGAGCAAAATACTTAGTAAAAAGACTACATGTTGCCTACTTGTTGGCATGTATCACAGCGATATGGCTTCTCGCCGCTGTGTGTCCTTTTGTGGCGCTCCATATGGTACTTCTGGATAAAGCGCATGTTACACTGGTCACAGCTAAAAGGCTTCTCCCCTGCAAAAGACAGTATTGATAATGTCAAGATTTGAAATTTCAATAAACTGACACTAATAACAAAGTAAACAGCATTCATTCCAAAACACTATAGTAAACGTCATATTCATGGAATTTCAAAAACATTCATTACTTCATATTCAAAAACTGTAATATGAATAATATATCCCACCCAAAACTTGAATCATGCCATACATTTTGAGAGTGAAACTCACCGCTGTGGATCTTCTCATGCCGCTGTAGCAGGTATTTCTGAATGAAGCTCATGTTACACTGACTGCATCGGAAAGGCCTCTCACCTGTGCGATCAAGAATATACAACCATCCACTCATCACGTTAATTATTGCTCATCCTGTCATATAATTGTGTTCACCGTATGGTTACAATAACAATGAACATGTGGTGTTTTATCACACCCGGTTCATTGAATACCCAAAGTAAAGTAAGACCTATGACTCGCATACATAACAGTCCACTCTACATATCCAGTTTATTAACATGTTAAAGCAAATGTGAAATGTGTATTTAGAACATAACAGGGCCCATTTACAGAAAAATATTAAATACCAGCAAGAAATCAGCAGCAAACAGGGAAATGATTTAAAATAAACTATGGTTGTTTTTCTTTAAATCATTCATGAGTTCAAGTTCAAAGAGCCTAGTGAAAAATTCCCGGCAAAGAGAATGACTAAGACATCCAGAAACACATGAGTAATCATTGAGTCATACCTGGCATTAGCGATTGTCTGGTTTTGAATAAGGTCTCAAGCACTCATGGTGAAGGGGAGATGAGTAAGTGTTATGAAGAGTGCAGTTTATTCCATGTCTGACATGTATTTTGTTCTTGATGTTTTATGTTCATTTATAGTAAATTGTGTTTTATATTTCCTTTCTTTTGCTAACATAGCCTTATCCCTCAACTTGCACATTCACATTCCCTGCAAATACACTTGGGGTTGTATATTTTATCAAACTTCTGTGATGTCCAGTAGCAGAAGGAAGCAAATAGTGCCTGCTTTTCTATGTCTTGTGTGCATTTTACATTTTTTTCAGCATACAAGCTCTGAACACAAAGAGAACAATGGTGTGTCTGGTGAATGGAGTAGCTGACATGTAGATCTAACACTGCTTCTGAACCTCTCATCACACAACAGTAAGTAGCAAGTAGTTTGATCAATAGCAAATATGTCAAAGATCAAAGCCAGTGACGAACTGGTAAACAAGATATTTGACCTGAACTATATTTTAACTTAATTCTGAGATAATACTGACAGTCTACAGAAAAGGTAAAGCATCAGCAAGCAGTGAAAGTCTCTCACCTGTGTGTATGAGCACATGTCGGCGCAAGTGGTAGGAGCTGCGGAAGGCAGCGTTACAGTGCTCACAGATATGTGGTTTTGAGTTGGGGGACAGGCAGGATCCATCTGCATCCAACATCATGGCCTGTAAGAACAAAACTATGACTTCAAGTAGTTGGAGCAGGTGTTACAAGAATACTAAAATTCTGTTGATTTGACCCCATGATAGTACTATTCAAACTAATTTAAGGGCTGTAGACACAAAAGGCATGGGATATTTTTCATCTAAAGAACACATCTCCCCAACTTAAGAGATAATTTTCTGATGAAATGACGGACATGAGGATAATTGTGATTACCTTTGCAGCATCATTGCGTTTCCTTCTGGCTTTGCCTCCCTGTCCATCTCCATTGTTCCTGCGCCCTCTTCTCCCTGAAGACTCTTTTGGCTCTTTACCCGATCTTCCAGACATCTGAAAACAAACAACAAATTAAATATACAACAGTCTATAGATGGCTGACAAAAGCCGAGCAAAAAAACACCTATAAATAAAAGCATGTACATTACAATTCCTGTCCATGTGATGAGGGGGAAAACTATGCAAAAAAAGGTTCAACAAAATAGGAGCAATACATCACTTGAAACAATATTCAGAACCACAATCTCAACTCACCGGTTCACCAAGAGAACGGACGTTGCTGAGGCTGAGATCATGCAGGAGCATGTTCTGGTGATTTTGGTGGTGGTTGCCGAAAGACATGTCCGGCATGTCAGTGCCACTCTTCCCCACGCCCCCTCCAGCACAGTTCACCCCTATGCCTCCACCTCCACTATAGAGGGGCATTCGGTAATCCAGCTCGCTTAGCCGCTCCTGCTTAATGCCCATACTGTGGAGGAAGCCACCAGTGTTCACAGCAGTCGCGCCCTGGTGTTCTGGGGGCGAGTCACGTTCCTTCTTCAGGATCATTTCCTGGGGAAGCTCGCCCATGACAGACTGGGAGGTCAGTCTTGTAAAGCTGGTGACTGGTGGCAGGTGGCTGAACATAAGCATACCTGGTGCAAAATTGGGGTCCATGCCACCGTTGCGCAAAAACTCATTGCCTAATTTGTCTTGGATAATACTCATGGTGGTGTTTTTTCTGTGTGCAGGGGAAAAGGAGGGCAATAAATCTAAAAAGGAATGCAGGAAAAGAATATCCTGAAAAAAAAACACAGACAGAAAATGTCATGTTAAATATAGATAATTGCAGACATGAAGAAATAAGTTACAATCCAATATAACTGGCATATTGTCCTCATAAGATCTCATTTCTGACAAGTCTTAGCAGTTAAGTACATTTTGTCAGCTACAAAGACCTTACTGTGAGCACTGTGTACAGTTCAATGTTCTTTTGAATTTCCTCTCATTGGCCCATTAATTACTTAATTGGATTTATTGGGCTTTACCCAACGGAAACTCTGTGTACACTAACTGGAAACCTTAAAATACATTTAATTTACACCACTGCAAAAATCCGAGTCCCTCACTTGGCCACAACTTTGAAATACAGAGGTTGTAATAATGTTAAATATTGAAAAAATGAGCGCCAAAATGAATACACGCCGTTTATATTGTGTGTTATGTATCAGCATTTTAGCCTTACAAGAAGAGATAGTAACATAAAAAATAGGTCTAAACATTATGATGAACTAAATTACATATCAAAATCAAATGAGGACAGCCATCTTAGCTTAAGTGTAAAAGTACCCAGTTTGGTCTACACTATCCATCAAGTATAGTTCTATTGTAAGATGAATGAATGCAGTTGCTATGAAGTTAAAAGGCAATGTTTCTATATCATTTACTATACAGTTTTAAGTTTAAAAATCTGGATAACAGCTTTAAATAGACGTTCATTGAGGATGGGTAACAATCTATGTTGATGGGTTTTAAGTGGCTCTAAAGTTAAAAACACCATGCAATAAAAAAAACACAACACCCTTTTGTGATTTCAAAATGGCAAAAAGAAACATCAAAAGGTGGCCTCTGAAATATTTCATCCACATCTCATATTGTTCCACATGTGACTTGGACTATAGCCAAAATAAAATCAGTACAATCGCTTAATAGCTTATAGACAGACTTCCCTATTGTTTTCACACTTTGTTGCAAGCTGGACGACACCACATGCCATATTTTATAAGGCCAATAACCCAACATGAATGCAAAAGCTGGCGGCAATGCTTACAATACTGGCAAATTAATCGGTTCAGTACACTTGCCTAAAACAAACGATATTTAGGTCAAATCCAGTCAGACATTTGACTCGTTTTGAGGCAGCTGGGTGAGTAAAAGGGGGGACGTGTGTCGAAACAAGCACGGAAAACAACTGGATGGAGGATTTATTGTTTAATCTAGACCCAGCCGACCATTTGGCTACGCGACACTCAGTTCACAAGAAAGCGGATGAGCTTTTGTGATGCATAATAGTTAGCCAGCTAGTTAGCATAGTTAGCTATAGCCACAATGAGACACAATCAGCGTATCTTGAGGTCTCAATCAAAACAATCGACTACGATGCCCTACAAACCAAAATCGTCCATTCAAAGAAAGTTGCACCAACATTCAAAGCAATATTGTCTAAAACAAACCGCATTTTAAGTAAATTAATTCATTTCCGATCCGTTATGAGCCAAGTAACACACCGTTTTAGGCTGTTAAATAGTGCTACTATGAGGCTATAGCTAACGATGAAACAGGATCCTTGTTTGGATGCTGTTAACGCACATATTGGCTGTTTAAACGCGTATAATATGGGACAAGGGATACAGTCCCAACATCAAATAACATGAACCAGCCAGTTGTGGATTATAATAACAGTCGAGAAGGTGAAATTAAACACCAAGTTTGCTTTAAAACCAGGTCAGCGGCACAGACTGCTCCATTCTCCGGTTTCCCAAAGCTTTGATGACGCCCGTGAAATCAAATCTGTCTGGCTGCGAGCGACGCTGGCGCTATTTATTGATAGCTAACTTTAGCAGTAATTACAAGCGGATAAATGCTTACCGCTTACATTTATCCAGCGAAACGCTCCTCGACGGCTGCGTAACATGTGAACTTGAGTTGAAATAATAAGAGTGTGAGCTTCGCCAAGGCAGCTGTGTTTATAACAATCAAGCTGCCATGAGCTAGCTAGTTAGCTGCTAGCCCCCGACTGAAAACCCGCATTACGGCCCATGCAACAGAAACAATGATGCTGGCTTTCCCCGCATCTCCCCCGTTTGCGCCCAGACACACAACCCCTCTGCATATATCTCGACAAAAAAAACACAGCCCACGCCTCGAATAAAAGCCTATTTTGTCTCCCACTTACCTACACATGACCGCAGTTGGTTTCAATCGTGCCTATAATCCCTCCGTAGTCGCCGCTTTAGGGTTTTTTTTTATTGCCAAAACATTGTTCTCCGGCGGTCGCTGCTTTCTTCCATCTTGTCCTGGCGCGGGGAATTGTGGGTGCAGCGGACGGGTCGTGAGAGGAGACAGAAGAAGGTCTGCAGAGGTGTGTGTGTGTGTGTGTGAGAGAGAGAGAGAGAGAGAGAGAGAGAGAGAGAGAGAGAGAGAGAGAGAGAGAGAGAGAGAGAGAGAGAGAGAGAGAGAGAGAGAGAGAGAGAGAGAGAGAGGGAGAGAGAGCCGCACTGGACACTAGAGGTGGCCTCAGTGATGGAAACACACTGAAAGCATGTGGCTACATGAGCATTAATGCAGTATAATGCAGTAGTCTACAATAACCCCGCCTTACTGATGTTTTTTTTTTTTAAGACTGTGTCAGACTGAGATCACTGTGATGTTTATTTAGGCTGCATTTAATAAATAGGATTGCGTGATACATTGTTTATAGCCAAGGGGGGCTCTTAAATGGGCCTCTCTGTATATCATTATGCAATCAGATAGAGGCCTGCTCAGATATAATGCACGTGTAAAAAATTATAACACACATACGTACACACACACACACACACACACACACACACACACACACACACACACACACACACACACACACACAGACACACACACACACATACACATCAATGTAACATCTGTATCATCAATACTAATTCGGTACAGTTACTGAGTAAAATGTTTATTTAAATTACAGTTATATATGATAATGTTGATGATTACAAAGGGGGTTACATCTCAAGTTTTTCCCCCTAATTTTTAACTGAACTTTTACTTTTTACTGTAACTGAATACATATTGCTGTTTTTAATTCTTTGAAATCAATATTTTAAAAAAAAATCATGACATAAGCTTAAATGGTGTCACAGTACCAATTAATCTCATGCAAGATTTTTGACTTTTTTCACAAGATATCCTTATGTTATATTCCAAAATCTACACTAATTACAAAACTAATGAATACATTATCAAATGAGAGCTAAGTCTTGCTTTATAAGAAATTATCTCCCTTATAAATCATGTCAGTATCCATGAAAAAGACCTGAACTTAGGTACACTTACCCTAACAGTTGAAAACATTCGTCAGAAAATTAGAAAAGTAATCAAATAAAAAATAATCAAATGTAATAGGTTACATTACTTTGGTTGAATGAATGAAATAGCTACGTTACTTATTGCATTTTGAATAGGGTAACTAGTAATATGCAGCTATTAAATTTCCAAGGAAACCTTCCCAAGCCTGATTACAATATGGAAGTAATTGAGATCTTTTTTATCAAGTGTTGTGGTGCATGACACTAAAAATATACACAAAATTAAAGAATCCTGAATCACATTAAAAACTGTGTTTTTGTATAATAATTTATATAAAGTAGCTGTTACAGGATTAGATTTTAAATTGAAGAAAATGAAATGAAATGTACAAAATATTGACCATGAATGTTCTAATGTTTACAGTGTAAACAGTATATGCACTTTGCAATTTATAACCATAATAATAATAATAATACAAGTTGTTTTGATGTAACTTGCCATTTTAGATCAACAATCACAGGTGTGAGGTGAAGGATTGTGCTGCTATTTGAGTCAGTTATTGATATAGTGGAAACACCTCATTTTAATCAAGGCTGCATTACCAACTGGGCAAAGTGGGCAACTGGCTCAGAAGGATTTTACAGGGGCCCCCAAAAGCCCAGGTGTACTGAAACTCACTTTGATCTTAGTAAATTAATTGATTGTAAAAATTATTTGCATAACTTAAGTGCTATATCAACTAAGGCAGGTCTGCATTATTACTTTATCCTGTAGCCCTGTCGTGTACAGGGGCACTGCATCAACATTTAATTGTTTATAATTAAATTTGAATTTTGTTAACGGTTAATAGCACCTAGTTACATTAGTTTAGTTTGTGCTCACTTAGTGAATATTTTCTAAACTCAGCGAATGCCCAGGAAACTATATTTGATTAAATTTGGTCACATACAGATGTGGACAATACCAACAATACAATACAAATGTGGTGTATCAGATTGGTGCATGCCAACAAAAAAATCCAGCTCTGGATTGCCAACAAGCCAAAGTCGGCAACCTGCCTGGTGCTCCAGACCCCATGCACCTTCACTTTTGGCCCTATATTGTAAAGGGACTATGTGTTAAAATCTGTTTGTATTCATAGGCATAGGACTTCAGGGCATCTATGTGTACTGTACCTGGTGGGAATTCAGCAGTGACTGGGTACACAACACAGAGGCCTAACAGCACCTACCTTACCAAGGTCTACTAGATTCATTTGGCCATGAAGAGAATGTTGAAGCATTTGGGGCTAGGTGGAACTGGTTATTAGGGCCCGAGCGGCGATTGCAAGTCGCCTGGCGAAAGCCCTATTGAAATTGTAATGTTTATTATTATTATTATTATTATTATTATTATTATTATTATTATTATTTTTCCGACATTTCGTGCCCCAATTTCGCCCCTTTCCCAAATGCGAAAATGCTTATACTTTTGCACGGACGTCCGGCCTCATCCGAAATTCAATATTTTTGGGTGGTCGCACATGGTCGACGCAGAATGGCGGAATAGCGCCCCCTACAAAGTCCAAAAATGCCCATAGGGAATTTTGCTAACTTTGTCCTATGCTCACAAAATTCGGTACACATATGTATTATACCCACATATGCAAAAAAGCCTCTTGACCTCATGACCTCAACCCAACAGGAAGTCGGCCATTTTGGTTTTGATTTTTACCGCCTAAAATTAACTCCTCCCACAGCGTTCGCCCGATCAAGTTCAAATTAGGTACGCAACATCTCCAGACCTAGCTGAGCTTAAGTTGTGCTCTGCGCATCCGTAGGTCAAAGGGCGTGTTTGCCAGGGCTCAACTAACTTTGGCGTGCTCGCCATGTACATACGAGTGGCTCTCACGCCCACATACTTCATCCAATCAGCTTCAAATTTGCTGGACATGATGATGGCTCCGCCCTGAACGTCCCGATATATTAACTTCCCACGTAACTCATAGCGCCCCCTGGTGGTAACAGGAAGTTAACTAAGATTCATTAAAATTACATACTTTGCCCCATCAACTTCATTCAGAACCAGTTGGTGAAGCTACATTATGAAGACTGTGAAGCTACGAGTAATGGCGTCCGTGTGGCGACGCGGCGACCATCAATTCCTCGCCATGAAAAAATACGTTTGGCTTTTTGATGGCTTTATTGAACTCGTATCATCATGAAAATTGGTACACAGGTCCAGGGTGCCGACCTCAACGTCTCCATTCGCTCATAGGCGATCTCACTCGTGTCGCCCCCTAGTGGAAACAGGAAGTGCCATATTTTACATCATCATTGTGTGATTTCCACAAAACTTCACATGTGTAATCACTGTCCCACCTTGAACGCAACCGCTTGTGTTTTGTTACACTCTACTGCCCCCTGGTGGATGAACCATCAACCTCTCATAACTCCTTCATGCTTTGTCCAATTCACTCCAAACTTCACATGACTGATGAGTGGCCGCCCTGAACACACCAGACCACACCAGACCATATGTGTAACTACCTGTGACTGCCCCCTACTGGATGAACGAAACATTGCATTTTTGGCCTCCTTTCAGGTTTTTTCTCACTTTCTGCTTCACGCCACAGCCCCGCCATGCCTCAGGCCCCGCGGTGGCATGGGTGAGCGAAGGCCCGCCATCGCCGCTTGCGGCTTTAATTCTTATTGCTTTCATAATGATCCCTGAGAGCTTCTCTGTTTCATACGGATTTTTCATTTGATATTTAATATTGGCAACTTTTAAAAGTTAAAACTTGATTTTTCTTTCCTGCAGTTGACTTAACATCTTCTCCTATCAAGAATCAAGAGCCTCAAGCAAAGTGCAAAACATCTCATTAACTTTATAAATACATGTGATTTTTTTTTTTTACACATTTCTGTAACATGTCCTAAAAGTGGGCTGTTATAGCTACCTGCAAATTACACTAATGTCAAATAAATTAAAGGAGCTGTAAAATAAAGCGATACAGCACTCAGCCATGATTACAGCAATGATTCCATATTCCAACTGGGTCCAGCTTTGACACAAACAACTAATAGCCTTTTAATTTGATCATATTCCCATAGGAATTTGGTGTGAAGTGTTCTATTAGCAGCTGAACTCTTAGTTTGTTGAGGTACTGTATTTCTTCACCATCTCTCAGAAACAGGATTATTCTAGTGAACAGTGTGTGGTTCAGATTGGTATTTCTTTAGTGTTACTTCCACCGCAGTGACACTAGAGGACACCAAATAGCCGCTAATAAACACAAGTATTGAGAATCACCAATTTTACAGTACTGTGTTTTGCTCAAGAAGGAGAAAGCTTGGCACCAGGAAACGAATGACAAAGTAATGTGTAAAATATATTTAACAACAGACTTAAAGATTGCCCGTGGCTGATTTCAATGTTTCATTTCCCTGACTGTAACTCCACATCGCCCCCCCACCCCTACCAGTGAAAGACACATTGACCCCCCATGCTGCTGTCCCTCTACAGTCTTTAATTTGAAGTCACTCCTACCTGAATGTGCTGCCTCTGGCACAAGTGCGCACTGTATTTTCCTGCTGTTCTCATTCACTGGTGATCTGCAAGGACATATATACATACACACAGACACACACCTTTGAATCCAGCTATTTGATTGCAGCTTTTGTTTTAAAGATATTATTATGGGATGTGTTTTTTTTCCGTTTTCAAATGGATGAGACCTGAGCAAAAAGTTGGCACTCGCAAGATACCCCTTTGCGTAAAGGATCGACTCTGGATCATGCATTGCGCAGAATCTCTGCTCACTTACGATTAATTTACATGAGAGAGGCGCATCTCCAACTCACAGGATGCGAGTCACGCGCTGAATGTTATTGCATGTTTTTGGGCACTGGGTACCAAACTTGCGTAAAGAGCTGATTCGGCGCAAGTATTGACTGTTTGTCACAAGTAGGTGATTGATACAATGTCAGCCATAAGGAGGAAATTTGGCGAGGACTACCAGGTGGTAAACACCAATCAGGGTATGACTTTTTCTGCACCCGTGAAGAGAAAGAGGCAGCGGTTTGTGGAGAAGAACGGCCGCTGCAATGTCCAGCACGGTAACCTTGGTGGGGAGACAAGCCGATACATCTCCGATCTGTTCACCACGCTGGTGGATCTCAAGTGGCGCTGGAACCTACTCATCTTCATCCTCACTTACACAGTTGCATGGCTGGTCATGGCTTCAATGTGGTGGGTAATAGCTTTCATCCGTGGCGACCTGAGCCACGGCGGCCACAACTCGTCCTACACTCCGTGCGTAGCCAACGTGTACAACTTTCCCTCCGCGTTCCTGTTTTTCATCGAGACGGAGGCTACCATCGGCTACGGCCACCGCTACATCACGGAGAAGTGTCCCGAAGGTATCATCCTCTTTCTCTTCCAATCCCTACTCGGGTCCATCGTGGATGCTTTTCTCATCGGTTGCATGTTCATCAAGATGTCGCAGCCAAAGAAGCGCGCGGAGACGCTGATGTTCAGCCAGGACGCGGTCATTTCCCAGCGGGACGGGAAGTTGTGCCTCATGTTCAGAGTGGGGAACCTGCGGAACAGCCATATGGTGTCCGCTCAGATCAGGTGCAAACTCATCAAGGTAGGCTACAGGTTATACTTTCTATAGCTAAGAAGCACAATACATTTCCAAAAAAAAATTACTAGAAAAGAGGGGACTTTTGTGCAGTGAGCATTTGCCCCTCACCCCGCATCTCAACTCTTGAAAGGCCATTATCAAGAGCTGAGACTAAATGACAGCCACTTAATTTGTTCTGAAATTGCTCTCATTATGTTTTATGAGTGCTTTCCAAGTCATGCATTGAATTTCCATTCATCTCCAGAATTGATTGCATTCCCTGAGGACCACAATGATTTGCAGAGAGGCTATGGTTTTAACATGAGGCTCCAACATAAGATGTATTTTAATGAGTGACCATTTACATTTACCCCCTGCAGGAACTATTTCAATGCTGGTTTCACAATTAACAGTGTTGCACACAGCCTTTCATGTGTTTTTGTTCTCCTCCCTCTTCATCCCGGAGGGAGGAGAGCCTGCAACAGTCAGGGTCATCACAAACCGTCCCCCCTCAGTCAGCAAAACAGCTCTCAACACGCTGTATATCTAAGTTCAGCCTCTGCTTCAAATGTCCAGATGAGATGGATGGGCCCCCCAGGGGACAGTAGGTGGGAAACTGCACTTATTGACTGAAAGATCAATTGACCCAATACTCAGTGGGCCACAATGAGGTAAAGACTGTATTTTCTAAGGCCACGCTTACCTAAAGACAAAAATGCCACTAGTCTGAAGCAATGGGAGCTGACAGTGATCTAGATTTGTATGAAGCTGGTTTCAGTGCAGAAAAAAACAATCCTGAAAATGAAAGGAGAGCTGAGCTGAGGCAGCTGCTGGCTACGATGAAAGAGAAGAGAAAAGCATTTTGTGTCATAAAACTTGAAAGTTGAAAACATGAAAAGACTCTGAGACTACGATGTCAATCACTACATATTCCAGTTCACACCTGGTTGGAAAATGTGTTTCAGAAGTCCCCTCAACAATATGTTTTATTCTCTGCAGACTTTATGACCTCTAGCTGGAGTTTCACACCATTATTTTCAATGAGAGTATGTCTCAGCATATTTTTTCAGGTGCTGAAGTAATGGCACAGAAAAAAAATATTTTCAACATCACAATTCATAACAATTCCTTTAATCAGAAAAGGACTTTTACTCAATAGAGTGTGGTCCCCTTAATTTGCTCGCTGTAGCAGGCTTCTCTTATACATGAAATCTACTTTTCTCCAATCCAAACATTTGCAGATATCTTGAGGACAGCAGTGCTTTGTTGTGACAGGGAGAGTCAGGCGTGCTTCTGTCGTCTCTGCAGAGTAGCGTGATGATCTCAAGTGACAGTTTACTCTCTGAACCCTCGAGGGAAAGTCACCAGAAAGCTGCCAGTATGTCAGTACCACCGTGCATTAATAAGGTTATACTTGATGCTTTGTGTTGCACTCTGACTTTATCCCGGCTGATAATATCATATAATGTAACTATTTCTGCTCAGTCTCATTTTTCATTTGATTCAAGTAAGAGGAGAAAAAAAAAAAAAAAAACTGAATTGGTATTCCATAGCAATATAAATATCACTTAGTTTGACACAATAAAGCCATGACTCTATAACTTATTATCATTAATGATTATTAGCCCTCTCTATGGGGATTTTTATGTCATTTAATTATCATTTTCGCTTTTATTAATAGCCGCAGAAGGCAAAGAAAAATGTGGTGTCTTAATTGCAATTAATCAACACAGCATTGCAGAGGTGCAATATCATCAATTTTCTCCTTCCACACAGGCTTCAGATGGTTTAATACTCTGTCGGCAACGCTTGCTGTACTGTTTTCACCCTGTTATTTCAAACAGAATGAAAGCAGTGGGTTATTTACCCATGAAGCATGTAGTTATGTTTGACCTAGGTCAGATTTGTCTGCACGAGTGCCGATATTACAGATATTGCTGGGGATGTTGTTGTGATTGTTTAGATTATATTCTGTATTTGGTACGGTAACGACCAACGGCATAGAGCAGAACTAGTAGTTTGAACTGAAATTTGCACCTTACTGAATTGTGATTCATAGCAAACTGAAGCAGAACAAGCTGCAGTAGCTGACAGTTGCAGAATAGACACATTGGCTACACTGTGTTTTACTCAGTCTTGTCTTTTACTTCTGTCTGTCTTTTATAGCTGAAGGTACAGTATGGTAAGTAAATAAACCTGCCTGACGATGATATAATTACAGCAAAACAAAGTATAGTAGGTGTTTTTAAGTGCTACCCATATATTTCTCTGGGTTTCTGTTTTTTTTAGTCAAACGATCCATAGCTTTCTTTCAATGATCAGTTGATTAGATTTAGATGATGATCCAGTGAATTCTGCTGCCGGCAAATGATGATTTTTTGCAATTATAATTAAATTCTCTTTTAAGCCACAACTCTTCACATGTCAATGGAACAACATCCAGGACTCTCCTAATCATCTGCTAAGGAGCATTATATTCATGTGCCATCAATACATAAAGGACACAAAGTAAACAAACAAAAACATTATTATTTCCTATTTGCACTCAACAGTTTTATCCAAAGAGGTTTCAGTTGTTTTCTTTATCTTGAACAGAAGGACAAACTCCTTAAACAAACATAGTGATGTGACTTTATTTTAAAAGCAAACCTCTTTTTATTCAGTTGCAGGATGAAATGTGCTGTAAAGAAGTCTGCTGTGTGCAGTTTACCACTGTAGCACAGCTGCTGAAGAGATGAAGTGTTCTAATATGTCTTTTAATGTATGTTAACAGAGACAGTGATGTTTTAGAGGCCATAAAGCTATAGTCATTGTAGCATCGAACTGTACTGTGGGGTGTTGTAGAGTAAATTGACTGTACATCACCCTTGTGGTACTACACCTGCTTTGTGGAGACAATGCTGTGGCTTGTTTTCACGTAGCACACAGCTCAAGGTCACTGTCTGATGGGTTGCCCACAAAGCTGAGTGGAGAAATGAGGCATGGTGCAGTAAATCCTAATGATGGAGCTGTGTAAATGCACTGTGACATGGCAACTGCAATCAATAGTCAGGGATAGTCCGGAATATGCATCGGTTGTAAATTCTTATGGGACCTGGATACTCTGGATTTAGCAAAAAAAAATAAAGTTGGTCACATTCTTAAACAACATTCATGTTATTTACTGTATACAGTAGGACTTATTATGCATAGGCACAGCTAGGGCTGCAACTAACAATTATTTTAATTATTGATTAAGGTGCCAATTGTTTGGATGAATAATTTAGTGAATAAACTGTTAGAAAGTAGAGAAAACTGCTGAGTACGACTGCCCCAAGCCCAAGTGGGCATATTGAAAATCCTTGTTTTGTTCAGCCAACAGTCCCAAATCAAAAGATATTAGATTACAGTCATTGATGATTAGAAAATATAACAGCTACATTTGTGCATGTATACTACAACAAAAGTGATTACTATTAACTGCCTATCAAAATAGTTGCAGATTAGTTTTCTGATGAACTGATTAATTGACTCACCTTTTTTTTAACAGATTAGAAGTTTTATTTTGTTTACAATTTTACAAAATGAGCTGGAAAGCAACATTTAGATCACACACACAATTTATTTCCATATTTGGTTTCATCTTTTGTATTCTCTTGTTTTAGAAAATTAAACTTTAAGGATCTATTTGGTCAAAAATGCTTGACTAAAGCTGAATTTATACTTTCTATGTCCACAAGTAGGTGTGGATGTGTGTGAAATGACATCATCAGAGGGTGTCTGTGTATGCTCTGTGCGGACATCTATCTTCCCATAGATGCTGATGTACTACTATATGTCTAGAATGTGTCCTCTAGGCTGACTCCAGAATATTGCATTAACCAAACTACTATTTGTCTCTGGTGTCCTCAGTTGACCATGTATGCGTCCACTCAGGAGAATATCTGTGGACTACAGATTTTATTGTCAAACTCGAAAGGACAGGGTTGACCCCATCTTTTAAATGTGAGTTAGATTATGATATTATCATAAGATGCTATTATTGTTACAGTAAGTTACATTCATTTTGTATTAGGCTTAACACAAATGTAAAAACAAATGTTATTGGAAAAATGATTCCCTGTGCATTTATCTATATACATAATGAATATCAGTTTAAAAAGACAAATGTCCTTGAATTCTATAAATAGTAATGAAGCTTTCATTAATAAACCAGTAGAATGCAGTAATGCACTGACCCCAGCAGCATTGGCAGCATATAATTGTAAAGCAGAGAAACGTGTTTGGTTTGCAAGCAGCGCACAGAGGAAACACCCTCATCCTTGCAGGAGAAGAGTGTTCAGACAAAGAAACAGTAAACAGCAGCTACGAACAAAAACACAAAGAGACAGAGGGAGATAGTGACAGCTGGGCGGTGCTCGTCAATGTCGACAGAAGCTCGTCTCAGTAGGCTGGTCCTCAGCAGGAGATAAGTGATAAGTGCTAGTAGCAGCAGATAGACAGGCATTTAGCTAGACAGGCAGGCAGACATGTTAGCAAGACTCGCCACATCTGCCACTGTCTGAAGGATGAGCATCAAGAAGAAGAGACAAAAGCCGAGAAATGTCCATGTTTAATGTCCATAGATTGAGAACGGCAATTTGGACGTCTGTGTGAGCCTCACATTTGATGTCCAGCTCAGAGCTCATGGTTGCAGCTGGATACACACAAACACACAAAGACAAATGTGCACACTTTGCACTTCTCTCTTACTTTCATCGTCACTGTTTGTGTTTCTTTGTGTCTCATTCACACATACACACACACACACACACACACACACACACACACACACACACACACACAAACACGCACACACACACACACACACAAAGACACTGTCACTGAGGAGGAAGTGAGTCACCAGGGACGGGGACTGCTTTCACTCAACCTGAATCTCAGGTGGCTCGGTAAATTAAGCACTCCCTCTATATCAGGTCCTCTTCCAAAGGCCATTAATTTCCCTCTTGTGGCACTGACTGTTTAGCGACAGCAAGCCATCACGCAAAGCTTTCACCTTGTTAAAACCATTCAGTGTCAAGTCGGTTTCTCCTTCCTTTTTGCAGGGGTGTAATTTTACCGCAACACTATAGTGTCAGTCAATGCAGCTTTAAACAGTATTTGAAAAACAGAAGCTTCACTTTCAAAACAATGGCTTAATACGACTTCCCAGGAAATTGGTTTCCAATCTCATTGACTTGTGCTAGCTTTGCTGACAAATGGGACACCTGCCTGCAGTATCTCAATAACAATTTACAATTGTGATTTGGTGAATATAAATGAAATTAATATATAAATGCGACGTTTTAAAAAAATGATGTCACCTTCTTCTCCCACTTATAGAAGATGGGGGAAGGAGTGCCAGAAGTGGAGATATACATAAATATGGAGCAATCAATTGCAGAATGTATTACATGTATATTTAGATGTCACAAAATCCCCAAGTTTTGCATGTTTCTGATGCTTTTTATCTTAGAGTTGCTACAGAAGCATGAAGCTGGTTAATTAAGGTTTAATAGGGGTAGTAATTTCCCCACTGCTTTGCATTTCACTGCACACAACCATCAGTTCAAAATACCAAAGGAAATTACAACTTTAAGGAGCATCAATAAGCAAATATATCCAGTATAATACTGTACAAATATTTAATATTTGAACACAGGACATAACAATGAACATAAGTGATTTGAATGTGTAGTTAAATGAATAGTTTGACATTTCTATCCTGATGGCTCCCATGGTCTCTTCCAGGATGATAATGCCCCCATCCATAGGGCAATGTCTGAAGGGGGCTGAATTGTTTGATGAGTTTTAAAAGGATGTGAATTATATACTATATCCTTCACAGTCATTAGATCTCAACCCAATTAAACACCAATGGGATATTTTAGAACAACGTGTTAGACAGTGCCCTCCACCACCATCATCATAACACCAAATGATGGAATATCTTTTGGAAGAATGGTGTTCATCCCTCCAGGGTGAAAAATATGTTTACTCCTTAAAATCCGTGGTAGGTGAAGGGGGGCTTTTTAAATCTAAAATGCAGTGGAAAACTTTGGTCATGGCCCCGAAAAACTGAAAAGGTAGAGACAATCCTGTTATCTTATCTTATGTGAATATAAATGAGCTTAAGCTGCTCTCACTTTACACATTTACAGTGTGATTTAGAATGTCCTGGAAAATGATTTCCTGAAAAGAGTGGGAACTCTGACATCCTCAAAAGCTTTTTAGAGTGTCATGAAGCTCTTGAAGCTGGAAAGTCGCTCCCATATGGATTTTCCGTGTGACGGGATGTCACAGGCACTTGAAAGATTGCAAGCAAGTCATCAAAGAGGAATGTCATCTTGTGACACTGTTGTTGAAGGTCCTGTTGGCAGCAGCATCAGAGTTAGATTAACAGAAGATGAAGTGATTAACCGACATCACAAACACTAATCTTGTAACACACATGCTTTAGCTTTCCGACTCAAAGCTAACCTATACATTGATAGATTCAAATGGGATAATGCATGATGACCACGCCTTGTAAGTCTTAATAAGGTGCTGGAAGCATAAATGAGTCTAAACTTGATGAAAGAGATTTCTGCACACTTAGATCTATTCTTTTTTTTAAGCTTTCAGTCTGAAGTGTGAATAAGCATATTTCCCAAAATTTTGAACCATTTCTGCAACTGTAATACAGACAGTGATGGTGGAAGGTTTATATCTTTTACTATAGGAAATACCTACAGCAGGTTAAGGGAGAGGCATGTGTTTCTTACGCAGCTTTTTCCCTTCTCTTCATGTTTCTTTTCCTTTCAGGGGTTCAGGAGTTCCCGCTTTGTTCTGTCATGCTAGCAGAGTTTTATACTTTAGTTGACATGCGACACTGGCTCCCTGTCCGAATATTCAGGGAGCACCCATCACTAATACAGCATGATTGGTGACACTTTCCCTCGCCAAAGCCAGTCAGGGATCTGTGGGCACAGACGTCTTCCTGTGAAATGTCACACCCTTCTGTCCTCAACGTCACAGTGAATACAAATGACAGTCTGTTTGCCATCTGTGGACCAAGTGGCTCCTCACTCAAAGGGCCAGGGAAATACTCTGCATACAAGTTAACATGAGGCGACAGGGAGAGCTATTTGATCTGCGCCATAGCAGAATGTGACTTAGTTTAGGTATGCTGAATGTTATCTGTTTGAAAAGAGGACTTCATCTACATTTTTTGTGCTTTTTATTCACTCATGTTGACTGCAGAATTAATTTGGGTTGTATCAGGATTTTCACAGGCCTTGGGGAGCCTCCCCAAAAACCAATTTGCTGTCTTCAGGATGCATGAAAGCCACTGGGAACATTTTCTTGGGGAAACAAACACCTTTTGCTTTTGAATCGTTCATTTTTGACATATCTACTGGAGTATATGAGCCTTGCCACTGAAATGAGAAGAGGTTTCACATTTAATTTTTCACCCACTTCGTTGAGTCTTTTCCCTATTCCATGCTTTAATTTAACAGCTAGAAGAGTACTTTATTTGATTGAGCTTGGTTTCTCAAGAGCAACCACTTCTCTATAATCTAATTATACTTATCTTGGAGGACAGGCCACCACAGAGTTTTTAAGTACTTTAATGTGCTGGCAATGAGGAGGTGTGCACAGAGTAAAAGATAACCTCAGAGCATCTCCAACAATAAAACGTTACCAAGCACCCATAGCATCTCTGGCAGAGATGTCAGAGAATTGGGAGACCACTGTTTTTTTTACAACCTTCTCACCTTTAACTGCCAGTCAGTGCACAGAGAACAATATGAAAGATATAATTGTATTTTACTGCATTGTATTGTAGGTATTGTTGCTTCTGCATAGTATCACTTTATGTCAAATATATGTGAAAATTCAGCGGTAGTGGTATTTTAATGTGTTTCTTTTTTTTTTTTAAGAGTCAAGATTTTATGTTGACTGATCCAGCTCTCAGAGAAAAATACATCCATTCAATATGTCTCTGTACATTTTCTGGGGGGGATTTAGCCACCCCCTCACATTTTGTAAAACATGTAGGTCTTTCAAAGCAGACTAGCACCAGCAGTTCTAACAAGGCTCAGGGGTGTGTATTTAAGTGCTGTCATTTTGCAAAAACATGAGTATAGCCTGAGACAAGGGGATAAAAACATGTCAAGCATCATCCCCCCTTCCTCCTTTAAGCGGGGATGATAAAAACAATCCTCAACAGCTGTGATCACTTCCACTTTTGAAGACTTCGTCCCACCTGCTTTTGAGCTATTAAATCAAGTCCCTCCCCACTTAAAGTCCTACCTCAACATCCCATTTCATGTGGAACCAAGTCAAATCACAGAAGAAAATTACTTTCTCAAAGCTATTTCATGGCACCCTTAACACTGCGTCAGTTACAAACCCATCAGGGTTACACCTGCGAAAAAATGCATGCACATATCCTGTATACAGTACCATAGCTGTAGGGGTTTTGGATGAAAGATATCCTACAAAGTCACACATATTATCCAACAGAGATATCATAAAAACTATCCTGGCAGGCAAAGTGGCCTAGCAGACTGCACATCAGCCATCCTCAGGGTCATAAAAACCCTGTAGCCATGTGGATAATGGCCTTTACATTGTTTTGTATGACAACAGAGCAGTGCCTTGGAATTTGGAGGGATTCCAATAGCTCTCTTTTTGATATTATTCATCCCTGCCATGAATCGGGAACACCTGCTTTGTTCATTATTTTTGTCAGATGCCAGTAGGGCTTTCTCTGTTGTGTTTTTTATTTATAACAGACTGTTCCATAAAAAACAAAGCAATAATATTGGGGTCTTATCAGTGGTCAGAGATATTAGAGAGGTAGGTACAGTATCTGTGTGGCTATGAATTATAATATTTACAATAACTAAAAAGACAGAGAGATAATGACTTGATTTGACTAATTTGAGTGGCTGAAGCCTCATACTGGCTTCAAATTAGCTGGTGAATACATTTTGTGCATTATAATGAGATCTCTTAATGGTCAGTGTGAACAGGAGGAATAATTACAGCAAGAAAAATGTGTCAATGTTCACTTGAACAATTGTGAATCTTTCCTGTTCACAATGTTCAATCTGCTCAGTTTCAGTTTGTTAAATTCTGATCTTAAAATGCAAGTCATGTGAATAAAATTACCATACTTAATCTAGATTTGGGTTAGGGTTAGGAGTTAACCCTTAAATCCACACACCAAAGTTTGTGGACAGAGGTTGTTAAGTTTACAATTTTTCATCTTGAGTTTTGTCTTCATAATTTAAGCAGTCTAATTGGAACAAGACTTTTAAAAAGTGAATTTATTCTAAGTAAAATATTTGTATACTATACATTTAGTAAATAAAGCATTAAACATTCAGAATTAATATTATGGGTATTATGTGATGTTCTTTTAAAAAATGTGTTCAAGATGACATAACTCTTGTGCTCTGACCTAACTGCTGAGGATAAAGCTGAAAAATAATTATTTATCCTATGTGGTTGTAAGTTAAAATGCAATATGTCCTGATCATGTGTGTGTCTACAGTCTCGGCAGACCCCAGAAGGTGAGTTCCTGCCTCTGGACCAGTGTGAGCTAGATGTGGGTTTTGGTACAGGAGCGGACCAGCTCTTCTTAGTGTCGCCCCTGACCATCTGCCATGAGATCAACACTAACAGCCCGTTCTTCGATCTGTCACAGCGCTCACTCATGAATGAACAGTTTGAGATTGTCGTCATCCTAGAAGGCATCGTGGAGACCACTGGTTAGAGCAAATGATTATTTTTGAATATCTTTTTTTTTTAAACTTTTTTTTTTACTAATAACTTTGAAAAAGCTTTACTTCCCCTTATGTTTTGATTCATTGTTATTTTGCCTGTTGCATAGAGCGTTTCTCACTATTCTAAAATAAAATATTCAAAAGAATATTTCATTTCATGGTCTTTAAATATGCAATAGCACAAGTGCTTCTTCATCTCTGTCATATGTTTTTTCATATTGCTGTCTCTCTTGCCTGAAGCGATTCTCCACTTTTCATTTCAGTTCCCTGTCTGGCTGCCTGTACATTTTTATGTAATCAGCCACTTTCTACAATTGTCTTCGTGCTAGCATAACCCTTTTATTCATCTCCTTTTTGTCTTTTTCTTGTCTGTGTTTGAAATATTGCTCAATACTAACGTCTTTACTCTCCATTATAGGTATGACATGCCAGGCCCGGACATCTTACACTGAAGATGAAGTCCTGTGGGCCCATCGTTTCCTTCCCGTCATGTCACTGGAGGATGGCTTCTTCAGAGTTGACTACTCCCAGTTTCACAACACCTTTGAGGTCCCGACGCCTCCCTACAGTGTGAAAGAGCAGGAGGAGAAGTCCTCTCTGACGTCACCCAACTCTCTGCCTGTTGCAGCCACACCCACATCCCCCCTGCTGGGTAACAGTGGCCACGGAGGCCGAAGGGAAAGGCTTCTGTCAGCTGACTGTGCAGACCACGTCGAGGATCAAACCTCCAGGCGGCCCAGCAAACTCCAACGCATGAGCTCCACCAGGGAGGAGCACCTGTGGAGGGGGCTGAAGACAGGAGCAGCCTTGCCTGGGGGGAAGGCGTCCAGCACAGGAGACCTGCCACTTAGCATTCAGAGGCTGAGGTCCAGCTCCATCCCGGTTGTTAGGCAAGGACAGCCGGAAGAGCAGGTCCAGCTGTTGTCTTTGGATGGAGATATTGAGGAGAGTGAGCTGGAGAAACACAAACTGCCAGAAGCCATTAGCACCATCTCTGCTCCAACCCCAACACCAGTCCAGATCCCCTTTGTAGGGGGTCGGCCAGAGGACAACCTGCCCCCCAAATTGCGCAGAATGAATGCGGACCGCTGATTTCTGCTGACTACCTTTAAGACTAAAAAACATTTTGAAAATTGAATCAGGCTTGATGGGCATTGCACATAAATTAAGACTACTGTGATGTTATTTTCCTGCAGATTTTTTCCAGTATTTTACATTTACTTACTGGCTCTCTACTAAGTTGTCCATTGCCAAAAATATAAGGACAACACCAATAAGCCATCCATCCGCTGAGACTGTGAGTCATTTTTGATAGATCACCATCTGTGCCCCCGCCCCCACTGACTTTTAACACTTCTGCGCTTGTGCTTGTTTCTTTCACTTCTGTTCATGTCAACAACTTCACTTTTTTCCAGCTAAACAAGCACCAAAGGGGCAGTCAAAAATAAGACTGGCCTGAAATGACCATTCACTAAACCCCCTCCCCTTAATAGTGATTGTCCAACTGTACCTTACCAATCGTAACTTAGCTGTCAGGCTGTCAACTCATGTCCAAATGGTGTGAATGGAGCTCTAATTAAAGTGATACTCATTTAAAGAGTTTCAGGTTTGAAGGTGGTGTCTGTTAGTCTTTCCAAAACCAAAAAAACACAAGAGCAAAGGTTGTAAGAAATAGATGAGTAGTTTGTTTCTATCTGTTTTAACATAATAAACGTAACAAATTACCACCTACAACAGTAAACTAATGTTACTTTAAGGCCAAGGAGCATCATTATCTGACATGGTATAGTAGTTTGTGTGGTTACATTATTTATACACTGTTTAGAAGCAGATCCTTTAAGGTTGTCAGTTTAGTGTGAATAAAAAAAAAAAAAACTTGAGTAGAAACACCATAAATTCGAAAAATCCCAAAACATTGCCAAAAGTTTTTACTCTTGGCTGAGTTGGAAAAGTTGGTCTATTTTAAAAGCAAAATTCAATAAAATGCAATGGAAACAGACTTAATGAATAAATCATGATGTTAATGGAGCATGTGACGTAAACATCCATTTAAGTATACGCTCCACTGAAGAGGTAAAAAATTGCAGCAGATGAAAACATCCAATCTTTGAGGAGCAATGAGGAGATGCGCCTCAAATTAAAATGTGAAACAAACATAAATGCCTTATTTTCATCATGTTTTCTACATTGTTTTTACACTGTTTGATTTTGACTGACATTCTTCTGATAATGTCATTTTGTTGCACTCTCATCTTTTGCATGGTTCAAAGGACCCCAACTGAAAAATAAGTGGCACCAGCAGATCATCTACATTAAGCATTTGAATTGTCTTTTGCTGGTTATCTGGAAAATCTGTTAAAATTCGCATTACATTTATATGTGAGAACCCACCTAATCTTACATTTTCCTTTGTGATACTTATAACTGGCTATAATTAGCTTTACACTGCTATTCACGGATCACTAATTAGAGGATTCTGAATTTTTACCAGGGACATGCAGCTTTGGGTAAGCTTGAAAGATTAAAAAGTCAGTTAGCAACAGCATTTTTAACCAATTAACTCATGGCGCTGAATTTAGCTTAATTAGCTAGTTACAACAGGAGCAACTGGGAGATACAGCAGGAAAAAAAGTCCATTAGAAATAAGGAACGTGCTTTTGTATACCTCTGTCTGAAATCAAGAACCCATTGTTTCAAAAACTACTAAGAATAATGATTAAATCCCCCCCAAACTGCATATTTGCGATATGCGATAACATGTATAGCAACACTATCTAAGGAGAGTGAATGGTCATTTGACACTGATACACAAGTCAGGTTAATACAGTATATTTATTTATATTATTATAACTTGTACTGTATATTTGTTTATTTGAATGCTCACTTGAGTTGTCTATTTACTACTGTACAATTTTAACTATTTTTACCACTTTGTGCAGTGTTTGCATTGGCCCGTTATACGCATGGGTGACAAAAAATAATCAAAGATCAATTTTGAAATACCAACTTTACTTCATCATGAACTGATTTATCAAAATGTAAAGTATTTGGGAAAACAGAGAGGCTGACATCAGGGGACAAATGTATTATTGCTAATAAAGTTAAGATAAAACATTCATATTGCAACTGCTGAATAATAAATTATTTGAAATCACAAGTGTGCCTGTCAGTGCAATATTTTTTCCCATATAGAAAAATGCTGCATCACCTTTTCTGGGGGGACTCCAGTCATGTATTTGCTGACTGCACGCAACATTTAAGCACCCAGAGGTATTTCAGCCTGCAGAATGATTCCCTTGCTCATGTGTCACCTGCTGTGATAGTTAAACCAACATTCATCAAATATTAAAGAGTGGGTTGTTCCTTTGCTAAAACGAATAAAGAAATCAACGTTTTTGAAGCCCTTCACATTGGTGGGCTTCAACCAATTACTTTGGTTGTCCTGGAGCCAAAAGAAGCCATCACATTTACCCGACTGCTAAGTGGAAAAATGGTTCATTTTGTCTTAATTATGGTTATTGAGATAGAAGTCCAGAGGAGAGCTATTTTCCAGACATTACACATGTGAGGATGTCCTGAGCAAATTAGTCACCCAGCAAAAAATAGCAGAAAATAGAAATTTGATTAAGTAATACATTGACAGTACAAAATGACCTCTGTCTAGCTTAAGATAAGATTAACTCAGATAAATGAGTGGAAGAAGAATAAATCACAAACCATTCTTCATACAGACATAATACTGTATAATGATGAATTCATCTGTGAAGGAAAATCTGTTTTGCTCTTTCCTCTGCCATTAAATTGGGCTTGGGAAATGAATTAATTGTCATGGCTGGTGGAAGCAGGGTAACAGGGATACAGGGAGCGTGATGCAGTTCAATGATTTAACTCACAAATTGGAGGTACAAAAGCTTGCAGGAGGGTGAGGCAGACGAGGGTCAAATCCAGAGAAGGCAGTTCAAACAGGCAAACAAATCCGACAAGGCGAGAATCAAAATTCCAATGAACAGGCAAGGTCCAAAATAGGCAAGTAACAGGTCTCAGTTACAACAGGTGAATAAAACACAGATACAGAGGCTAGAGAGCACAACACGAAGCACATGGAAATATAAAAATCTGGCAGAGAACAATGGAAGTATTGAGTGGCTGATGAGGGAATGAGTTGCAGATGAGGAGTGTGTGGAGTAAGACAGGACCGATGAGAAATGGGAACAGGTGTGTAGATGGGGAAAGGAGGATGGCAGGTCTAGGGAGTTGAAGGAAAGTACATGGCCTGGGAGAAGTGAGTGGGGGCAGGAGACAGAGACAGAGAGCAATGCAGAGGACTGAGGATGAAAGTGTAGCTGCAGAGAGGGACTGAGGAGCAGATTGTAGCATTATTCTAAATTTCACTTTAATGGCACCTGCTTGGTGTGATGAAGTTCATTATATCTATAAACCTGATTTGAAAAAATGTGTTTTATAGATGTAATGATATCAGTTTTATAGATGTTTCAGACAAGTTTTACAATTTGAATTAGATTTTAAAACTTGTCTGAAATGGATGAGATCCAGCCAAACCAGGATAAAGAATATCAGAAATATAAATCTTATTATGAAAGACTGGAGGACTCCATCACAGTGGACTGTGTAGGATGGCATCTGCCTCCATTTGAAGCACCTGGCCCAGGCATCGCAGTAAACAACAAAATACAGTTTGTCCACACTCTCCAGGACTGCACATGCTCCTGTCAGTAACTTTTCAAAATCAACCCCTTTTTATGTTCTGACAATGCTATGGTCAAGATTTCGATAGGTTTGGGCATAAATACAACTTGGTTAACATTTAACAAACATCATGGTTCTGGTTAAAAATACTACTTGGTTTTTATAGCTACAATGCAATAACTTGGTTACGGTTAGGGAATCACTGTAGTCATGGGTAAAATAAACTAATGTTGACTTTAAGTAGAAACAGGAAACAAACTGATCGTCCCATTCACACCAACCTCCTCCCTCTGTGCAAACCTCCAGGTAGAGTGTTGGGTGTTGACGTAGCGCCCAAACTGTGTAATTACAACTTCGGCATTCAACAGGAATCCAAAAAGCATTTTTCCTGCACACAGTCATTGGAAAAGGAGCAGCTGAAAAATGGTGGATACATTTTTTGAGCACCACAACCCCCTGCAAAATGACTGGTTTCACTTTCAGAATTTGATCCATTCTGTCTGTTAATATTTGGAAAGTCGAGAACAGCTGCATGATTGAATTGATTTATCCTCATTCCAATAATCCAGAAGGCTAAACCTTATTTAAGGATGGGTTTATAGTGAAGATAAATTATTCCCATTTTTGCTGGGGACCTCCTGGGACCCCACTTTGAGAATCACTGCTCTAGTGAGGTAGAGTAGCTTTTCTTTTTTCTTTTTTTTTTTAAAACCTTAGTAGAAAAAACAAAAAAAACATTGTTACTTTCCACCACTAAATATTATTTTCAAATAAGTTTGATATAATTGCTGATGTATAATGAAAAACGTGGCTGTATCCCATTAAATGACCTATTGTTATTCTTTATGAAGTATATCAGATACACCAGCACACATCTAGACTGTTCTGATGATAATGATATGAATAATCAGTGTGATGTTCACCTACAGTAAGTGTCCCTTTCCCGGTTGCTAGGCTCTTTCACATTCACATTAGTTCATTGTCATGGATAGTTAAAAGTTGCATTTTAACTATGCCACCACAGAAGCAGATGTGGGTGTGGAGCGTGACTCATTGAGCTCTGTATGGATGCATGTTCTCTGTGCAGAGGAAAAAACGATGAGACATTCTCAGGAGCCTGCACAGCAATCAGATCACACATCCACATTGACCAGATGCTCATCCATAGTCAATGAGCACAAAATTTGTTGCTCCTCTGAAGCACAGTTCCATTAGTTCTTTGAGCTGGATGATCTTGTGAAGTAAGAGATCATCTGGGATGTGAGGATTCAGCTCTATTGACCTCTTGACATGGATACAAGTAATTTGCAGGTAAACATCAAATATGAATAAAAGTATATCCATGAGCTGGTATCACATTGTAAGTATTAAGAGAGCGTGTGCATTCACTGAATAAGACACAACCCACACTTAACGAGACGGAGTGGGAGTTTCTGTCTCTGACTGGACACTATCTCTAAGTAAATGCAGACTACTTATTTTATTCACACATATTAACACGTCTTCAAAACAGTCAAAGAAATATCACAAGGTAACATTTTCACACAAATCTTTTAATTAGACAATGTCCATTAAAGTACCACATGACATTTTCATGCAACAAAAAATGTCCGAATGGTCATGAGAAAAAATGCCAGATTTAAAAAAAAAAAAAAAGAAGTGCTTTGATTGCCACAAGAAGCAGGGGTGGGCATCATTTACTCGTGGTGTCAGCTGTGTTGAGCCCAGAGGCTTGCTCTGGGCAGCCTAGGTAAATAGTGTTTAGCTCTCCCCTACAGAATCTCAATTACTTTTCTTTCTTTGCTTTCTACACGGGTCAACACATATCAACTCAAGTGCCCTTTATTGCTGTGGTGTCTTTTCAGCTAAAATTCCAGACTGAGCAGGTAAGCATTAGTTCTGTTACCTAAGATACCTACCATAAGATAAATGTTTCTCAACTTTTTCTCCACTACTGCAGAAATATTGCTTACACTAAAAGCAAGGCCGTCTCAGAGGTCTTTTTTTAGTCATCACTCACTTACATTGTCAGCAGTGTTATGGCCTAAAGTTATTTACACTATAAAATATTTTCAAAAGAGTGTTTGCGATAAACCTGAGCAATAAAAGAATGCAGATTGTTTCTCCGTGAAGAACTCAATAGAAATATTTCAATTGATCACAGCTACAGTCTCATTGTACACCTTATGTAATTCACACCAGAGTTAGACAAAGACATTGCTGCCAAAGCTTGCGATAGAAAAGTTTGGGCTGAATAGATTTTCTGTGCATACATTTCTGATATTTGGAGAAAGTTTAGCTTTAATTTTAAGAATAAAAACAAGTCCTATATTAAAGCCCCTGGCATATTTGAAATCCAATAAAAAAAATTCTCAATAACGTTAAAGTTTTATATTGACAATGGTGTTGCGTGATGTGAAAATGATCACTTCAACCCACAGAGAAGGAAGAGCCCTACTGCATCTTTAAGCTCATTGTATTGGTTTTCCAACCTGGTTTTATTCACTCTCACTGCTCTTAGCATTGTTTTCAGGCACAGCAGGGACAACAAAGGTACCTACGAGCTGGTGAACATATTTCACAATTTAGGTCTTAGACAGTAAGATATTTCTCTGAACAAGAGGGAATGTCAGCTGGAAACATGACTCCAAATGAATGCAAATGTTGCTCTGTGCTGGATGTGTAAATAAGCAGCTGTTCGGTAACACGTTTGGTGTAACAACTGTGAGGAGACATTGTGTAAGTTTTGTGTTTCCGCTGCCCCCAAGAGGTTAAAAAAAATCTCTTAAAATGGATTATTCATGACTAAACAAGCAACAATTGAAGTTTGACTTCTGAAGAAAAAAAACATCCTTGCATATGACAACTGTTTTCAGATTTCGATTCAGATATTGCTAAATTCTGCCCTGGCCACTTCAGATCAATGCAAAGAGCTCAGAGAAAAACACAACAGAGATCTCTCATGTGAAATAAAAGACCAACACTGCATAAAATTGTGTAGAACCCCACTGCTCATGATAAAAGGCGGATTGTGAAAACATTTTCAGGTTTTCAGCGGTCACTAATTTGAGGATATGAATCAGTCATCTTATTTAAAAGCCCTTAAAGCCATTATAATTGATTGAGTTTTCCATATAATCTGTTGTCTCTGAACAGCGTGTTGTTGGCAAGTAGGGTTGCAAATAAAGAATATTTCCACTATTAGTCACTTTACAGTACCCATACTCATATTTTAGAAACTGAAACCAGCAAATGTTTGGCATGCAGTTAATTAAAATGTTCAGTTATGTATTCATTTTGGGCTCACTGCAGCATTAGACTAGTTCATTATTAATCAATCATCGGTATGTTACGAAACATTTCAACTCTCTCACTTAGTTATCATACATACATTATGCATTGTAGAAATTGCACTATGAATAATTATGTATTTAAAAGATGCCGTGTGTTCTTATGTAATGATCAAACCAGCAGAGGAGGGTGTTCGCTTTTCGAGGCAGGTCATGCTTCCCATGGCGACCCTGATTGAAATCTAACTCAGAGTGAGAGCTCAACATGTGCCAGTGTTATTACCAGTCCTGTCACTCCATTATAGAGTGACAGAATTTTATTACATGGCTCTTCATGGCATCCTAATGGGGTTTCCTCACTAAGATTTTTTCAAACCATCTGAATTGCAATCCTACCCATGTGAATACAAAATCACTCAATGCACATTAGAAGATGATGCACCTTGGGAGTGGATGCTGCTGCTTTGAATGAGTAATTGTCTTCACAGGGCTGCTTTTTTTTTGCTCTAAATGGAAGAGATCCTGAATTGTTTAAGACTTTAGCGAAGATTTAGTGAAGCAGACAGAATCATTTATGGTCTGCGTCAAATTTGCTACATGACTGAAAATGTATGAGCATGTTCGTCTCTCCTGTGAAAGGCTTGCTTGTCTAATGAATATTTGATTGATCTTTTAATAAGAGAGAAGCAGTGCTTAAATGTGTATCTTCATCGGTCTACAAAAAACCCTATACAGGAAGGACGACCTATTTTAAGTATGACTATTTTAAATGCAGTGTCTTAGAGTCTTATGATGTCAGGCTTCAGTGGTGCAAATATTTAAGAATGAGTGATCCTTTTGATTACTTTTACACTGAAAAACTTAAGAATATGGTTACAGAAAAGAGGCATCCTGTATCTCCTTTTGAGTCTTTGCCAACCTGCAAACTTTTTCTGTAAAAATCTAACCACATTCTTTTCTTTAACTCTCCCACGCACCAGCCCTGACTCAACACATGTGCAACCTTCAGTGAGTGACAGTAACATCATTTTAATTAAGTTCAATTCAAAGGAGTTTTATTGCCATGAAGGTTTCAAGAACAATGTTGCCAAAGCTTTAAAGTACAATTTGTCCAAATATTTGGATAGTACACAATAACAGTAACATGAACATTAACACAACATTACGATTGATATATATCTATAAATTGTATATCGTATGCATGTATTTGTGGTCTGTTATAGGGTAATTTTGGGAACACGTTTTAGACATCACACCAGTTAATTGGGAACATCCTGTCCAATTGAAGACAAAAGCTGTGTCCCCAGTTGGGAAAAAGCTGATTATTGGGTGAGCAGTTAAGGTTAGGGTTAGGCAAGTAGAAGACATGTTTAAGGTTAGGATAAGTCACCAGGAAATGCATTTAAGTGTATATCTACAAAAGTGACCATGATCTGTAAATATGTGTGTGCGTGTGTGCTCATGAAGGATTTATGTTTAAGGAAGGAGAATCCATATTGAAATGAATCCCCAGTTAAAAGTAAATGTAATTTAAACGTGAAAAAAAAAAGAAGCTGCATCACCACATAACAGCTTCGGCCGTCTAAAACGGAAAAACATTTGATCTTCCAAAGGGCCTTGCATTTCTCACACAGTTAGCCGTCTTCATCATATTAATTCATCTACCCCTTCTGGATTACCTAAGTAACACATTCAGTAAATACCATGTGGGATAATTTAGTAATCTTCAAAGAGAAGCTCGAGAATGAAGATTTGTTCAAATTTTTTTTGCATATTTTCAGAAAATTTACATATTTTCTGGGACACGAAGAAGTCTCAGCTCCTCTTTTTGATTTCCATCATCTTCCCAACTTTTAGATGGGGGAGCTTCGGCTAGACTGTGACACATGAGAAATCCACTAATCGTTTTTTTCAGTTGAAAGGCTAAAAGGGTCTTCAAATCAGTGTGAGCTACATGTCATGCACTCAAACTTCTACCAATAAGAAGTATTTGAATACTGAAAATGCATCGAGAATCTCAGCCAAGTTGCGGTTGCTTTTCAAACTTATGACACCAGCTTCCAGTCTCCCTTGACTTCTCTTCCAAATCAGTATTTCCAAACTTTGTTCAGGTGTATCTAATTGAATTAAAATGATTCCAGCACAAATAAATCTGATTAGCTGTACACACAGACTCATTTAGCACAGTGCTGTGACAGCTGATTGAGTTGATGTTTCATGCAGACTAAATTTTATAAATAATTCAAACTTTTATTATACCCATATGCTAGGAAGCAATTCCCAGAAGCGCTGAGATGGCTGCTGTAAGGTAGTGACTCCCCAAACCGAGGAGGCTGTGAGTCAGTGCTTCTTCAAGCAACTGAAGTGCAACAAATATGGTAATATGTATGTTTTGACCTGCAGTTACCCTTTTCAGATTGAAGGCAGAAAAACACATATTTTCATTCAAAGTTTCATAGTATAGAAAAATGTTATAGCTACTGAGTCAGCACTTCTCAACCTTTTTTGTCAGACATACCCCAACAGCCCTGACAGATGAATGCTTTCATACCCGTCATCTTCCAGATGTGGACAACTATCCAAGGGTTATCCATTGCTCTCAGCTCTCATCATTAATCATTTATAAATATTTTTAGCAATATTTAGCTATTTCAGCTTTTATACTATTAACAAACGATTCCCAATACCTAAAGCTGACTACATATTTTGACTGTTGATCTATTGGTTTATCTTGGCTTTGGAAGCATTGGAACACATGTCTGTATGTGTCTGAACCAATACTGCCATGGCCCTGTATATATCTTTTATTGCGATTTAAATTTTTCTATTATGCCTTATGTTTATATTATCTATTGATGTGGACCTACAGATGCATGTGTCTGAAATAAAGCTTTCTTCTTCTTCTATTGCATCCAACTCAATCATTCATTTCTTAAAGCTAACTGTTCAACTGTTTTCCATTGATGCTTTTATTCATTTCAGTCATTCTTTTATCCATTACCTTTAGGGTTGGTTTGATTAAGTTTGCTTTTTTAGTGGCATGGAGTGGCAGAAGCTGTTCCATCCATTTATTACTTTGAACTATTGAAACCACTTATTTACCTTTAACTAACTGTTCAACTGCTATCCATTGCTCTCAGCTATTTTTACCATTAGCTAGTATATAGTTTCAACTGTTCATACTTTTAGCTAGTTATTTCAGCCACTTACATTAACAGACTTTTAGCTTAATGGTTATCGATTCAGTGACAATTTATTTGTTCCTTGTAGCTAAGTATTCAGTGGTTATCTATTGCTTTAAATTATCTCATTTATCCATTACTTTTAGTTAACTGTTAACTATTTACACTTACTTGCCAACAGTTTTAAAACACTCTTTATTGCAACATTGTTTAGATGTTATAGCTGACTCAATATGTGGTCATATTCTTTAAATCAAATAGTAAAATCCTCTCATCAACGTAATTGAGCTGCTTCACAAACTTTCCACATACCCCCTGGCAATAACTGCAGGAGGTTATAGTTCATATCTGAAGACATATTAAAGTGAATAATACAACTAACAAAGTAGTATTTAGGTCACACACTCAGTTAGTTCGGAAGGTTTTTGGACACAGTATTTGTCACGACTACAAAAGTTTGACTGCCAAACTGCAAACTCTGAACAGATTTTCTATCAGTGCAGCAGCATAATGACCAATAAAATGCTATCGCACACATTCGCCAGTTTCAAGAAAAAAAACAGCAGCTGAGCAAACAAGATCTCCAATCTGGCAAACACACAAGTGTGGAGTGCACATGTCCCAGACTGGCCACAATGCCAGTCTGTCTTCTGGGAAAATGATGCATCGCTAGCCAGGACATAAGTTGTGTAGAAACTGCATCTGTGCCCTGAACCTGCATTCTTATCCAGCTCCTGACAAGCTGATTTACAGCCTCTGGGTGATGTTAATCACCGCTGGGGGACAAATTAGTAGAGCCAAAAAATGAGTCATTTGTACCACGGATGGGCTACTGACCTCTACCTTCCATCTCTCTTCAGAAAGCAGTTCATCCAGGTAATAGTTAGTAACTCAGATTAAAGTTAAATGGAGAGGAAATGGGACACAAAACAGGTATTAAAAGGTAAGGACTGTTTTTTTTCAGATTTTTATACTATTGATATTTTGAAAAAATGTGTGCACACTGCTCTTGAGCCTTTAACTAACATTTATACAACACACCAATAGCAGGGAATCTATTGGGAATTGTCCCAATCAATTAGCTATGTTATTTACCCAGCAAGTCCCTATGGGATTCATTCAGACAACAGCAATTACTGTATTTCTTGTCCACTCCCTGGTGCTCATGCAGAAAAACTGATTGCGCCCTAATACGATGACATGATTCTCACTTGGCACATGTGATTTATCAGTCTAGTCTTGTATTCTTGTGCCGGAGTAATAAAAAAACTCAAAAATGGTCACACATACAGGATATTTTAAACAACAGCATTTTTCACAACGTTTATAAAAGCTAATGTGACTCCTTTAGCGTTCACAACGAAATTCAAATCTTTTATTCTCAACCTGCTCTCTGCCGTATTCATAATCCCTCTGTACACTTGCACTGACCATCTGTGATTAGAGTGTCAGTAGTGGGGGGAGGTGGGGAGCTAATGCAGTAACAAGACTTGCACTTGAGGGAATACCATCAGTCCCCCAGTTAGTGAGGGAGATGACCATCTGTGGTTACAAAGCAAATTTTTTGTCCCATGGCAGTGAGGAACATTTGTGACAAAACATCTTGTGGGCACTATTTTCAGTTCATGTTCAGAGTATTTTCGCTGTTTATCAATCAGCTCATCAATCACATGTCTCTGCAGTACGTAGAGGCTGTAAAACATAGTATATGGGTGGGGCAGCCACAACGTGTGTCCTTGTGTTCACTCCATGTCCGCTGTCGAGGTCAAGCCAAGTCCATTACAGGGGACTTAATAAAACTTAAGGGAGCATTAAAAGTGTGTCCTCGGGGAGGTTTGGTGACCTTCTGTGACAATGTCTGATTCCTTGCGTGGTCGTAAAGTGGGTCAAGTGATCTACTCACACCAGGATTTGATGAAAGTCTTTCATTCCAGAAGCTTACATCGATGCTACTGCAGCACAGCGTGTTATGGTAATTATCAGCTAAGGAGGAGATTGGCTTACACTGTATGTTAAAATGCCCTTGAGTGGTGGTACAGTATGTAATAATGTGCATGCACACATGCAGAGTCTCTAACAAGACAATATGGCACTTGAGATGTTGGAAGAATAAAAATATATCTTTTGCATGCTCGAAGGTTTAGCAGAATGATTCTTTGCCATCTGTCTCTATTGAACTGTGAGGTAATTGTTTTGTAGAGGCAGGTTTGTGTAATTAGGATAAGCAGGAAAAAAATGGTTTGCATGATTTGAATTGTGCAAGCGTGACCCACAGCACATATTCATAGTGCAACTTTTAAAGCTAAATGTAATTCCATGAACTAAATCAGCTGTCATGACAACTTCCATCATCCTGGAGGCATGAACATAAACTTGAGTCTAATGTTGAGCTGCATGTTTAAAATATATTTTACTTGACAAGAAAGGTTACTGCACTGATTTACTTGAGAGGGAAATTTCCTCTGAATAGTCAAACATCATTAATCATCTAATTTGCTAGAAGGAGCAGATGATTTGCAGATGTTAGCAGTTTGTAGATTTGCACTTTTACAGCCAATTACAAGAGTATATACACAGTACACGCTCTGCTTCTCTGGGCATTCAAAAGAGCATATTAACAGATGTGGCAAGACCAGAAATTTTAAAAAGAAAATTCATTTGTATAAAATAATATTTGGTCAGAGGATAGGGACAAAACATGCACAGAAATGGATCCAGAAATATACTGTGCTGAAAAATCTACAAGGGCATCGACAAGTTGACTCTATTCTGTTATGAATGATTTTCTACATTGAGAAGAATTACCCTTTAACTGACTCAGCTCCACTTTTGGGCAGAGACATTGCACCTCCCCCTCTCTCATCAGTATTCACAGCAAGTCTCGTGTCCTGAAATGCACTTGATAAGACTTGCCACGCTCTAATTTACCATAAAGGGGAAACAGGCAGATGAAATTGGTCCTCAGAATATCATTCCCATGACAAATCAATATTCCACTAAAAAGTTGGTTGTTTGACCTTTTGACCTATTGCCAACAAAAAGCTCTGATGTTAAAGATTTTATGGTTATAGCTGTTACAAAGCTACATAGGGAGAGGTGCCTGCAGACTGCATAGAGAGAACAAGCATTTCATTACACTGGCTTTCATTCAGTTTGCATGATCTTCTGTGAAATGATTCAGGAGATGCTGCAGTATGTAACACTATCTAGATACGAAGAGCTGCAAGCTTTGTGTTTTTATGTGTTATTTTATTGTCTCCACACTATCTGCAGCTGCTGGCTCTAGTGTGAAACATGAGCAAACACAGGTAGCTGGTGTTCCAATAAAAAAAATCTCTCCCCGTAAACTGCTGCAACATACTGCACTGCACTTTCTATGCCTGAACATGATTATCTTTGGTAAAACCCACTACAAAACTGCATATCCACAATACATAAAATAAGCCTCCAGCTCAACACCTTAGGCACACTGATAGTAAATGTAGATGTTTGCGACAGTGAGTGCAAACATTGTTGTACAACGAGTACAGATGAGAGAAGATTTTATTCTTTTATGATTATGAATCATGTTTCCTTCTGGCCTGTGCTCTCACCTCATGTTTCAGGGCATCTTTCCGAACCCAGAGAGGTAACTGCTGACATGAAAGGTCTGTTCAGTGCTCAGCAGAGTGTCAGTTATATGTGTGACAGTCGTGACCCGGGATGATCGCAGACTGAGTTGTTCCTCGCTGGAGTCATTACCTGTGATTGACAAGTGTGTCATCAACAGTAACACACAAGTATGCCAGACACACTGACACACACACACACACACACACACACACACACATACACACACACACACACACACACACACACACACACACACACACACACACACACACACACACACGCAAATACATTTTGTCACTGCTAACTCCACCAATATGTGACCGTATTTCACCTTTTAGGATGAATCACATGGATGCCCCTGGTGACAGACATACTACTGTGCAGCTCAGCTGTCAGAGCAATGATGAGCAATGATTTTTGGTAAAGGGGATATGGCACAGGGTAAGGGATAAAATTAAAAATGACTGAGAAGTCATTGAGGACTATATCCTTGCCAAAGGCAGCTACTTATCTAAACACTGATAAGTTGGCATTGGTAACCCCCAGTGGCGGAGAATTAGAAGCTGACTATTAATTTGACCAAGGTGGTAAATTATGAATCTAACCTATCAACCCACTGGATCAGATACTGGCTTAACTGGCCACTAGCTTCCAAGGCTGATAACTATCACTCCGAGGCTTACAACCTACTATTATTACTTCACAAACACAAAGCATTCCTCTGGTTACAGGCATTTATTTTTCATGCCATGAGAACTAGACAAATAAAATACACAAATCTTAAATTTAGTCTGATGTAATAAATTCTCTTAGAGAACAGATAGGCTATGTCACAAACAAAATATTTAACATAACCCATTAACTTTGTAGGCTATAAGATGCTAAACTAATGGATAATTAGCTTGCTAAACATTAACTGAGCTATCACATAGCTATCACATGAACTCGGCTAGCATATTAGGCGTTAGCATATCCAGTAACTACAAGAATATAGAAAATAAAGATACACTTGAATACCTCATTGGGGTCTTAACTTAATTCCAGTCTTCATGAACATTAGTGTACAAGTAACTTAAACCATTGTGTGGAACTGGATGTATGCTGCCTCCCATGGTCATATAGTGTACAACCAACAATAACAACCCGACATGTTTTGGATGATGAGGTATATATGACTATATGATGACTTATACTGTATGTACATCACATTCATAAGCATGTGTGAGACATGCACTGACTTATATACTGTGTGTAGTTTGCATTATTTGCCATATATCAGATTTATTTAAGGGATGATTCCAAATTGAGAAATAGGTAAATAAATAGTTTTTTCCTGATCTGATGATGGGAAAGTGCTAAAGGATATTTCATTTCTCTCTCAACTTCTCAGTAGTCTTAATTTTTTTCCCCTTACCCTGCACCATAAAGGAATCTTACTGCAGCTAAAATGAAACATTTTACAACCCAATTCAGGGTCAACAGCCACAGACACCAACCTCCTTAATGTGTCTGTGGCAAGACAAGAGCCTCAAATCTAAAACACAGAAATTGAACTAAAGTGATACTGACACTTAAACACAGTGCTGACAGTGGGGATTTACATTGAAGTGATTGGACTAACTACACTGCTCTGCATCCTTACTGGGGTGCTGTTGAAACACTGTGTGGAGGTAGGTTACATTCATTTTCATTAACAGCGGACAAATTGTGTTTCAGAGAGACTTAATCAGATTGGCTGTTCTGTGGAGGTCTGTGGTCTCTTATTCAACCTTGTGCCCCATCATTTGGAGAAGTTTTTAGATTTGATTACTTGATTGATTTGATTATTCAATGATTTAATCCACAGAGTAACTACTACGGAATTGGTGTACTCAGCCTGTCGAGGCTATCATTGATTTAAGCAAGTAATGGAAAAACTCATGACAGTTTACAGTCTGCATTTATGCCACAAAACCTACATGTTTACATAATTTAATCATATATTTATGGTTGTTACCATTTGTTAGCCTTGGATTGTTGTTAAATAATTGATTAAAAAAGGATCAGGAGACCTTTAATAAAAAAGGCTCTGACTGTAAAATGCCCATGAACACTGCAAAGCAGCGGCAAAGCTTTAAGGATGTTTTATGAGCAGGATAATTGGATTGTCCTCAATGTTTGTGTCCTCGGGAGAAATTACCTTGAGTTTCTTCTTACTGTAAAAATGAGTGTATACCTGTGAAGACTTGCACTGGTTTACTGCCTGATCTAAACCTGATAGTAGCATATATGTTGTAAGTGCACCTGTTTAATGTGAGGAAGGTACAGGGCTTTTGCTCTTACATGTAGTTGTACATCACAAATGCAGATTACTCCCAGAATGCAATTCAGCTGTATGTAAAGAAGTAGTAGATCTCTTTTTATAGAGGAGACACAGCCTGAGAACCGCAGGTGAAACATGTACAGTGAGAATATACAGCACAGAAAACATTCAGTAGTTCAGTCATAGTACACTTGAAGCACATAGCCTGCTGTACATAAACAGCTTTAAAATAAGAAATCCAAGTATTCTGACTATAAACTGATTATACTGAAAGCACCACTGTCAGTCGTTATAAACAGTATGTTACTTTATGTCTCAAAGCTTATTGAAAGATCAAAAATATTATGATAGTTGCAAATTGGTGGCTGCTGAGCATGTTGGTGATTCTGGAGTTCTGGAAAAGTCAGGCAATTTATCCTAATAGGAATATGAATGTGTGCATCAAATTTCACGGCAACACAGTCAAGATATTTCCGCAAAACCACAAATTACATCCTTCTGGTGGTGCTAGAGGAAAAGTCAGAGATTTTCCAAATTCTGTAGGATTGATCCTCCATCCAAGACCTGTTGAAATATTTCAGTTTGGATGAAAGTGGCGGACTAGCTAACCAGCCATGCTGCGCAGATGGCTAAAAATGAACAAACTTAAAATTAAAATTGAAATTGAATGAAACGATTCAAATCAGCAAAAAAGATTTGTAAGGTCCACCTCTATACAGCATTAGTGAGTGTAAATTCCTTTTCACCAATACCTTAATATAATAAAACCTTGAGGGCAGACTGGGTCAGACCCAATCAAAAACCCAGATAGAAATGGAACTATTATCACCACCACTGAATAAATAAGCCACAGACTCTGAGGTCAGTCTGAAAGTACTTTACTCAAGGGGATAAATTCCCTCCAAAATCCAAGCCACACTGCATCCCGCTGCCTCTTAAAAGTATAGTAGTCTTCCTCTGGTTCAAACCATCACACATGTGTGGCATTCTTGTTTTCACATAGCTACAATAAAAGGCTTTGTAACTTTTTGTATAAAGCAGTGTCCCTTGAATTTTTAACTTAATTAATTCCATTTATCAGGAGCATCTGCTTTTTGTTTCACCACTAATCCAAGCGGTGCTTCCTCTGTTGTTTTTCATGTGTGTTAGTTATGCAGCATCATACATTTAGTAACATAATGTGCATTAACCTGAGAAATGTCCTTTTATATTTCTATTACGTACATAAACTGACTCAACACATCAGAATCCTCATTTTGTGTTTCCTGATTTTCCAGTTGTCCTTGCTGTCTCATTGCATAAACAGCCTTTTCTAAATAAAAACATAGTGTGCTGATTGTCTGGGGAAATTTTCAGATTTTTGCCTGTGGCAAATTTGTGCCTCAGCCGACCTTCAAGAGGTGCTCGCATAGCATATCTCTGTTATTGTTTCAAGGTAAAATCCCTTGGTTCAGCTAAAATGAGTGAAAGGTCATTAATCTTCCCCTAAGGCCTGAAGACAGTCAGTGATTTCTGTCCACTATTCATTCCCAAGCCTTATCCCAATATGCTGCACCATGCTAATATCTCTAATCGCTATACCAGTGAGCATGCAGACCTTGTGATAGCCTTGAGAAAAGCTGCTTGGGAAGACAGGGGAAGGAAATGGCTAGATAAGATTTGAAGAGGCTAAATGACAGAAAGGAGTCAGTGGTCACCATGGCTAATATGTGATGAGAGGAATGGTACCAAAATGAACTCGGTGAGTCTGCTACACGGTTCTGTGCAGTGTGCTAAAATAAATTCTCTCTTTCTGAAGATTATGATGTTCAGGTTTTATTGACAGTGTCAGATATGTGCTGGTTCCTTCCCTCTTAAAGTACAAGGCTGTAGTTAGCACAGTACTAAACTGGATTATATTGAAAAGTGATTTTACAGTTCTTTGTTCAGCTATTTAAAGATAACATTAGCTATGGCCATTTCGCTCCTGCCTGAGTGGGTCACAGGTTTAAAGATATTCAAGATATGAAAAAAAAAACAAATACATTCAGAGGCTTGGGCACTCAGAGATGTTGTTTAAAAATGCATAAGCCATTAAAGTAAAACACATTCCTTTGTACCTCCAGCCCTGAGAAAGCGAACATGTTTTGCTGCGAGGTTACAGCCATCAGTGTTGCTCTGGCCCTGCAGGAGATAACACAAGATTACTCAAGCAAATCAACGGTTACAGCAGAATTTCAGCTGACACAGGTTTTGTCTCCTTCTGTAAAGAAAATCTATTTGTAAGGGTTTGTGCAAGGTAGTAAAGTGAAACATAGGGTGGATATGTCAGTGCCAGTGAGAGGGCACAATAGTGCTAATGAGTAATGTGAGCAAGTAGAGGTGAAAAGGGTCCACAGAAATCGCTTGGAACTAGCCTTAAAGGACAGGTGCACCATTTTTCAAGTATATCCCAAAATAATAGTCAGATGCCCATATGAATGTTGACATGTTTTTCTTGCTGTAATCCTTCCTCCTGTTCATCCTGGCCACTAAAAAAATCCCTTCATCATGTAATTTTAATGTAAGTCATGGGGAAAAAATCCACAGCCCTACTTGTGGGAGAAAATATGTTGAAAGTTTTATTGAAGCTTATATGAGGCTTCAGCCACCCAAATTAGTCAAATCAAGTCAATACCTCAGTGTTCTTTAGTGCCAAAGTCTTTTTCTTGTTACAATCCTTGCAACACAGCTCAACAAGAAAACACTGTCCATATTATACTAAAAACACTATAATTATAGAAGATATCCACATTTAACCAACTCAGCTGAAGCCTCATATTGTCTTCAGATAAACTTTTAAATACATTTTTGCTCAAAACGAAGACTGTGGATTTTGTCCCCCATAACTTACATTGTAAGAGCATTATAAAGGGAATTAAAGCCGCAAGCGGCGATGGCGGGCCCTCGCTCACCCATGCCACCGCGGGGCCTGAGGCATGGCGGGGCTGTGGCGTGAAGCAGAAAGTGAGAAAAAACCTGGAAGGATGCCAAAAATGCAATATTTCGTTCATCCAGTAGGGGGAAGTCACAGGTAGTTACACATATGGTCTGGTGTGGTCTGGTGTGTTCAGGGCAGCCACTCATCAGTCATGTGAAGTTTGGAGTGAATTGGACAAAGCATGAAGGAGTTATGAGCAGTTAATGGTTCATCCACCAGGGGGCAGTCACCAAATGTGGTGTGGTGCGTTCAGGGGCGGCCCCTCATCACTCATGTGAAGTTTGGAGTGAATCGGACAAAGCAAGAGGGAGTTATGAGCATTTGATGGTTCATCCACCAGGGGGCAGTAATAGGATGTGTGCAGGTGTGTTCAGGGTCAGTCCCTCATCACACATGTGAAGTTTCGTGGAAATGGGACAAAGCATGAGGGAGTTATGAGCAGTTGATGGTTCATCCACCAGGGGGCAGTAATGGGATGCATGCAGGTGTGTTCAGGGTCAGTCCCTCATCACACATGTGAAGTTTCGTGGAAATCGGACAATGTTGATGCAAAAAATGGCACTTCCTGTTTCCACTAGGGGGCGACATGAGCGACACCCCTATCAGATGGAAGAGGTCTCCACCCTGGACCTGTGTATCAATTTTCATGATGATACGTGTTCAATAAAGCCATCAAAAAGCCAAACGTATTTTCATGGCGAGGAATTGATGGTAGCCACGCCCCCACAGGGACGCCATTACTCGTAGCTTCACAGTGTTCATAATGTAGCTTCACCAACTGGTTCTGGAAAAATCTAAACCAAAATGGCCGACTTCCTGTTGGGTTGAGGTCATGAGGTCAAGAGGCTTTTTTGCATATGTGGGTATAATACATATGTGTACCGAATTTTGTGAGCATAGGACAAAGTTAGCAAAATTCCCTATGGGCATTTTTGGACTTTGTAGGGGGCGCTATTCCGCCATTCTGCGTCGACCATGTGCGACCACCCAAAAGTATCAAATTTCGGATGAGGCCGGACGTCCGTGCAAAAGTATAAGCATTTTCGCATTTGGGAAAGGGGCGAAATTGGGGCACGAAATGTCGGAAGAATAATAATAATAATAATTAAAACTGCAAGCAGTGTCGAAGGGCCCTCGCACATCCATGCACGTCGGACTGTGGCGCAGTCGGAGGGCGCGCAGGTAGAGGTCTTCATACGCAGGAACGTCAGTGCTTGTCGCAGTCGCAGGGCATTGACAGCAGCCATGTAAAGGTCTTTGCTCCTGCTGCTTCAATGGAACATTGTGTGATGGGGTTAATGTCTCCACTAGATGGCAAACCAAGACCAGAAATGAAACGGGATAAGTTATTCATATAATGGTTAAACTTTGAAATCTTCCAGGGGGCGCTGTGGAGTCATTTTCTCACTTAAAAATCCCAAACTTTGTCAGTAGGCAATATGTGTGACTGTTGACGTATGTGTACAATTTGGTGATTCTGTGAAGACGGGAAAGTCCTCTAAAGGCAGAGGGAAAAATGGAAAATTGACGCAGGAAATGCACAATAACTCACTTCCTGTAAGAGCGAAAATTTTGAAAAAAAAAATTTGGGGGTTTACCCATGAGTGCTATGAGTCCTGTAAATTTCACAAAGATCAGACAAAGTTAGTGGTCACATGACCTGCTGTTAGGGGGCGCTATGGAGACCCCTTGCCACACCCACCCCCAATGATGTTGAAATTGAAACGGCTTCAACAGGTGTGACATTTTACGCAGTGCATGTATTAACATCCGACAATGTATGGAGGAGTTATAAGGAGTTGTTTGTTTATAGAAACAAACGACTGCCACGCCCACCTGGTATAACGTAGGTAAAATCTGTTATCAAGTTTACATAATCAAGGTCTGAGGATGATATAGTTCCAATCTGAAGTCTGTGGAGTCAAAACTGCAGGAGGAGTGCGTTAAAGTACGAGGGCTGAAAAAATGCACCTGTGGCGGCAAAAATTCACCTGTGATCCAAGATGGCCGACTTCCTGTTGGACTTAGGGTATGGGTCCAAGAGGCTTTTTTGTGCGTCTGGTCATGATATATATGAATCCTAAATTTCGTTCATGTACGTGCATGTAGAAGGCGGGGCTTCAACCTTTAATGTTCTAGGGGGCGCTGTAGAGTCATTTTGGCACTTAAAAGGTTGCGGTTATACCAAAAAATAATATTCGTGAGTCTTGATGAGTGTGTCCAATTTGGTGAGTTTTAGAGCTTGTCAGTACATGCTAAGTGGGAAAAGGCATTAGGGGGCGCTACTGAGCTGTTGGGGCAAAATATTGGGCAAATGTGGTATCAGATGAAAGAGCTCATGATTTGAAACCTACGTGGCAGGTTTCATGATTCTGTGAACATCATAAAGTCCTCAAAGCGGTGTTCGAAAAATGAAAATCGGTGCACGCCACGCCGCGTGGTCAACTTCCTGTTTGGTAAAAAAATTCCACAAAATTAATTTCCCAATGATCCGATGAGACCTATGACATATTTGAACTTCATGCCGATCCGAGAGGATTTGTGGTCACATGACCCGACGTGTGGGGGCGCTAGCGAGTCCCCTTACCACGCTTGCGTCTAATCACGTTACATTAAATACATGTTCACCAGCTGTGACGTGTGTGCAGAATTTCATGAGTTTTCATGCATGTTAAGGCCACCAAAAACGCGCGGCATAAGAACGTGAAAAATAATAATAATTAAAACTGCAAGCAGTGTCGAAGGGCCCTCGCACCCCCCCGGTTTCCCCCCAACTGTAACGCCGTACATGCACGTCGGTGCGTGCGGCAGTCGCAGGGCTGTCAAAACTGGCATGTAGATGTCTTTGCTCCTGTGCCTTTAAGTGAACATTGTGTGATGGGGTTAATGTCTCCACTAGATGGCAAACTAAGACCACAAATGAGTCTGGGTGACTTCTCAGCACAAAGGAATGTGGGTGAAGGGTCAAAAAAGCATCAAGATTGAGCATTTTGCCTGGATGGCCGACTTCCTGTTGGACTTAGGCTATGGGTCCAAGAGGCTTTTTTGTGCGTCTTTACACGATACATGTGTTTCCCGAATTTGTTTTGTCTACGTCAATCTGAGTGGAGGGGCTTGATTTTTTGAATTTTCTAGGGGGCGCTATTAATCAATTTTTGCGTCGGCCATTTCCCCGCTCCTTAAAATATCAAAGTTTTCTCCGGATCGGACATGATTGCAAGTTTTGGTGAGTTTTGGGGCATGTTTAGGCTGTCAAAAAGGCGTACAACTATAATAATAATAAAAATGATCCAGATTGAACATTTTAGCCTGGATGGCCGACTTCCTGTTGGACTTAGGGTATGGGTCCAAGAGGCTTTTTTGTGCATCTGGACATAATACATAGGCCTTGTCGATTTCATTTTTCTATGTCAATGTGGAAGGCGGGGCTTAAACTTTGAAATCTTCCAGGGGGCGCTGTGGAGTCATCTTCTCACTCAAAAATCCCAAACTTTGTCAGTAGTCAATATGTGTGACTGTTGACGTATGTGTACAATTTGGTGAGTGTAGGAGTTTGTGAAAATGTACAAAATGGATAAAGGCATTAGGGGGCGCTATTGAGCTGTTGTGCCACGCCCAGAGGCAGTTATGGTCTCAAATTAAAGTGCGCCTGAGTGTGAACCTATGTGGGCAATTTGGTGATTCTGTGAAGACGGGAAAGTCCTTTAAACGCTGTTGGAAAAATGGTAAATTGACGCAGGAAATGCACAATAACCGACTTCCTGTTAGAGCAAAAATTTTGAAAAAAATAATTTGAGGGTTTACCCATGAGTGCTATAAGTCCTGTAAATTTCACGAAGATCAGACAACGTTTTTGGTCACATGACCTGCTGTTAGGGGGCGCTATGGACACCCTTTGCCACACCCACCCCCAATGATGTTGAAATTGAAACGGCGTTACCAGGTGTGACATTTTACGCAATGCATGTATTAACATCCGACAATGTATGGAGGAGTTATAAGGAGTTGTTTGTTTATACAAACAAACAACAGCCACGCCCACCTGGTATAACGTAGGAAAAATCTGTTGTCAAGTTTACATCATCAAGGTCTGAGGATGATACAGTTCCAATCTGAAGTCTCTGGAGTCAAAACTGCAGGAGGAGTTCGTTAAAGTACGAGGCCTGGAAAAATGCACCTGTGGCGGAAAAAATGCACCTGTGATCCAAGATGGCCGACTTCCTGTTGGACTTAGGGTATGGGTCCAAGAGGCTTTTTTGTGCGTCTGGTCATGATATATATGAATCCTAAATTTCGTTCATGTACGTGCATGTAGAAGGCGGGGCTTCAACTTTTAATGTTCTAGGGGGCGCTGTAGAGTCATTTTGGCACTTAAAAGGTTGCGGTTATACCAAAAAATAATATTCATGAGTCTTGATGAGTGTGTCCAATTTGGTGAGTTTTAGAGCTTGTCAGTACATGCTAAGTGGGAAAAGGCATTAGGGGGCGCTACTGAGCTGTTGGGGCAAAATATTGGGCAAATGTGGTATCAGATGAAAGAGCTCATGATTTGAAACCTACGTGGCAGGTTTCATGATTCTGTGAACATCATAAAGTCCTCAAAGCGGTGTTCGAAAAATGAAAATCGGTGCACGCCACGCCGCGTGGGCGACTTCCTGTTTGGTAAAAAATTTCCACAAAATTAATTTCCCAATGATCCGATAAGACCTATGACATATTTAAATTTCATGGCGATCCGAGAGGATTTGTGGTCACATGACCCGACGTTAGGGGGCGCTAGCGAGTCCCCTTACCACGCTTGCGTCCAATCACATTGAATTAAATAAATTTTCACCAGCTGCGACGTGTGTGCAGAATTTCATGAGTTTTCATGTATGTTCAGGCCACCAAAAATGCGATTCATTACACGGCATAAGAGCGTGCTTAATAATAATAATAAGAATCCTGGCAAAAGCAATAGGTCCCTCACTGACTTGTCAGTGCTCGGGCCCTAATTAAAACTGCAAGCAGTGTCGAAGGGCCCTCGCACCCCCCGGTTTCCCCCCAACTGTAACGCCGTACATGCACGTCGGTGCGTGCGGCAGTCGCAGGGCTGTCAAAACTGGCATGTAGATGTCTTTGCTCCTGTGCCTTTAAGTGAACATTGTGTGATGGGGTTAATGTCTCCACTAGATGGCAGTCTAAGACCAGAAATGAGTCTGGGTGACTTCTCAGCACAAAGGAATGTGGGTGAAGGGCCAAAAAAGCATCAAGATTGAGCATTTTGCCTGGATGGCCGACTTCCTGTTGGACTTAGGCTATGGTTCCAAGAGGCTTTTTTGTGCGTCTGGACATGATACATGTGTTTACCGAATTTTGTTTGTCTACGTCAATCTGAGTCGAGGGGCTTGATTTTTTAAATTTTCTAGGGGGCGCTATTAATCCATTTTGCGTTAGCCATTTCCGCGCTCCTTAAAATATCAAAGTTTTCTCCGGATCGGACATGATTGCAAGTTTTGGTGAGTTTTGGGGCATGTTTAGGTTGTCAAAAAGGCGTACAACTATAATAATAATAAAAATCATCCAGATTGAACATTTTAGCCTGGATGGCCGACTTCCTGTTGGACTTAGGGTATGGGTCCAAGAGGCTTTTTCGTGCGTCTGGACATAATACATAGGCCTTGTAAATTTCATTTCTCTATGTTAATGTGGTAGGCGGGGCTTAAACTTTGAAATCTTCCAGGGGGCGCTGTGGAGTCATCTTCTCACTTAAAAATCCCAAACTTTCTCAGTAGTCAATATGTGTGACTGTTGACGTATGTGTACAATTTGGTGAGTGTAGGAGTTTGTGGAAATGTACAAAATGGATAAAGGCATTAGGGGGCGCTAGTGAGCTGTTGTGCCACGCCCAGGGGCAGTTATGGTCTCAAATTAAAGTGCTCCTGAGTGTGAACCTATGTGGGCAATTTGGTGATTCTGTAAAGACGGGAAAGTCCTCTAAACGCAGTGGGAAAATGGGAAAATTGACGCAGGAAATGCGCAATAACCGACTTCCTGTTAGAGCAAAAATTTTGAAAAAATTAATTTGGGGGTTTACCCATGAGTGCTATTAGTTCTGTAAATTTCACGAAGATCAGACAAAGTTAGTGGTCACATGACCTGCTGTTAGGGGGCGCTATGGAGACCACTTGCCACACCCATCCCCAATGATGTTGAAATTGAAACGGCGTCACCAGGTGTGACATTTTACGCAGTGCATGTATAAACATCCGACAATGTATGGAGGAGTTATAAGGAGTTGTTTGTTTATACAAACAAACGACTGCCACGCCCACCTGGTATAACGTAGGTAAAATCTGTCGTCAAGTTTACATCATCAAGGTCTGAGGATGATACAGTTCCAATCTGAAGTCTCTGGAGTTAAAACTGCAGGAGGAGTTCGTTAAAGTGCGAGGCCTGGAAATGGGGAAAATGGCGGAAAAAATGCACCTGTGATCCAAGATGGCCGACTTCCTGTTGGACTTAGGGTATAGGTCCAAGAGGCTTTTTTGTGCGTCTGGTCATGATATATATGAATCCTAAATTTCGTTCATGTACGTGCATGTAGAAGGCGGGGCTTCAACTTTTAATGTTCTAGGGGGCGCTGTAGAGTCATCTTGGCACTTAAAAAGTTGCAGTTATACCAAAAAATAATATTCGTGAGTCTTGATGAGTGTGTCTAATTTGGTGAGTTTTAGAGTTTGTCAGTACATCCTAAGTGGGAAAAGGCATTAGGGGGCGCTACTGAGCTGTTGGGGCAAAATATTGGGCAAATGTGGTATCAGATGAAAGAGCTCATGATTTGAAACCTACGTGGCAGGTTTCATGATTCTGTGAACATCATAAAGTCCTCAAAGCGGTGTTCGAAAAATGAAAATCAGTGCACGCCACGCCGCGTGGTCAACTTCCTGTTTGGTAAAAAAATTCCACAAAATTAATTTCCCAATGATCCGATAAGACCTATGACATATTTAAATTTCATGGCGATCCGAGAGGATTTGTGGTCACATGACCCGACGTTAGGGGGCGCTAGCGAGTCCCCTTACCACGCTTGCGTCCAATCACATTGAATTAAATAAATTTTCACCAGCTGCGACGTGTGTGCAGAATTTCATGAGTTTTCATGTATGTTCAGGCCACCAAAAATGCGATTCATTACACGGCATAAGAGCGTGCTTAATAATAATAATAAGAATCCTGGCAAAAGCAATAGGTCCCTCACTGACTTGTCAGTGCTCGGGCCCTAATAAGAATCCTGGCAAAAGCAATAGGTCCCTCACTGACTTGTCAGTGCTCGGGCCCTAATTAAAGCCGCAAGCGGCGACGGCGGGCCCTCGCTCACCCATGCCACCGCGGGGCCTGAGGCATGGCGGGGCTGTGGCGTGAAGCAGAAAGTGAGAAAAAACCTGGAAGGAGGACAAAAATGCAATGTTTCATTCATCCAGTAGGGGGCAGTCACAGGTAGTTACACATATGGTCTGGTGTGGTCTGGTGTGTTCAGGGGGGCCACTCATCAGTCATGTGAAGTTTGGAGTGAAATGGACAAAGCATGAAAGAGTTATGAGAGATTGATGGTTCATCCACCAGGGGGCAGTAGAGTGTAACAAAACAAAAGCAGTTGCGTTCAGGGTGGGACAGTGATTACACATGTGAAGTTTTGTGGAAATCGCACAATGATGATGTAAAATATGGCACTTCCTGTTTCCACTAGGGGGCGAGACGAGTGAGATCGCCTATGAGCGAATGGAGACGTTGAGGTCGGCACCCTGGACCTGTGTACCAATTTTCATGATGATACGAGTTCAATAAAGCCATCAAAAAGCCAAACGTATTTTCATGGCGAGGAATTGATGGTCGCCGCGTCGCCACACGGACGCCATAACGCGTAGCTTCACAGTCTTCATAATGTAGCTTCACCAACTGGTTCTGAATGAAGTTGATGGGGCAAAGTATGTAATTTTAATGAATCTTAGTTAACTTCCTGTTAGCACCGGGGGGCGCTATGAGTTACGTGGGAAGTTAATATATCGGGACGTTCAGGGCGGAGCCATCATCATGTCCAGCAAGTTTGAAGCTGATTGGATGAAGTATGTGGGCGTGAGAGCCACTCGTATGTACATGGCGAGCACGCCAAAGTTAGTTGAGCCCTGGCAGACACGCCCTTTGACCTACGGATGCGCAGAGCACAACTTAAGCTCAGCTAGGTCTGGAGATGTTGCGTACCTAATTTGAACTTGATCGAGCGAACGCTGTGGGAGGAGTTAATTTTAGGCGGGAACAATCAAAACCAAAATGGCCGACTTCCTGTTGGGTTGAGGTCATGAGGTCAAGAGGCTTTTTTGCATATGTGGGTATAATACATATGTGTACCGAATTTTGTGAGCATAGGACAAAGTTAGCAAAATTCCCTATGGGCATTTTTGGACATTGTAGGGGGCGCTATTCCGCCATTCTGCGTCGACCATGTGCGACCACCCAAAAATATCAAATTTCGGATGAGGCCGGACGTCCGTGCAAAAGTATAAGCATTTTCGCATTTGGGAAAGGGGCGAAATTGGGGCACGAAATGTCGGAAGAATAATAATAATAATAATAAACATTACAATTTCAATAGGGCATTCGCCAGGCGACTTGCAGTCGCCGCTCGGGCCCTAATAATAATAAACATTACAATTTCAATAGGGCTTTCGCCAGGCGACTTGCAGTCGCCGCTCGGGCCCTAATAATAATAATAATAATAATAATAAACATTACAATTTCAATAGGGCTTTCGCCAGGCGACTTGCAGTCGCCGCTCGGGCCCTAATAATTACAGTGAGCAAAACTTGAATCAGTGTGGACAACTGACTATTGTTTGCCCATCTGACAGAAATGAAAATTTGTGAACCTACCATTTAATTAATAACTTGGGTTGATGTGTAAATTTGTAATAGTCATGCCACCAGTTGAGAGGAAGTATTAAACTGGGAGATGGATGACTTCCTTTTCGATCACTTAAGTTACTTCAGATGAAGGAGACCAGTAAAGGAGTATTACACAACAACCACTGTGTCTGTTTGTTTATGTCACCATCCTGCTGTTAAAGTGAAACATGGTGAGCAGTAAAGGCACACATTAAAGCATCTTGCTACTTGTGACATCTATGCTGATAGTTTTGGTTTTATTTGCTCATGTCTTGAGATATAAATCTCTGAGCATTCTGAATCCTGGATTTGTATTGGATTTTGTTCCTCGGTATTGAAAATAACATTTTAAAACTCAACAGCAACATCTTTTTACTCTGGATAATCTGCAAAACACACAAGTTTTGAAATGTATGGTAGAAAGTGTTATTCCACACAACAGTGTTCACATTACGCTCTGTGGATTATGAAGAGGAACTGGGACACTGTTTCGGAAAAGATATGTCACTATTGAATTTTTCAGGGTGTCCCTGTGGAGTAGTGGTATAAGGTAAATACTGTGTAAATGCAAATTCCTGTCTGATTCCGTCTATTGACTTATGTCACAAGTCAACTCCCCTCACTTTTTAAAGTATAATTTTATGTTATGAGTGCTATTTTCTGGAAAGTAATCTCAGAATTTCACATCATATTTAACTTTTCCTGTACATTTTCAGTCCCTATTTCCTACATACTGCCCTACTTTATCCTTTGAGCGTCCAAATTCAGAGTGTGAAATTCATGCAATACACATATTATGTCATATATGTGTCATGTACACCACCACCACTTCTTTCTGCTGACAATCTCACAATGCAGTGAAATACAATTTATAGATTAGATGTCAGTCTAAATTTCTCTCAAATCTCAATTTAGTGCTCACTATAGAGTAAAATACTGAGTGTCCTTCTCCTTCATGTAGGGAGCACTGAATGTGTGAACGAGGGAATGATTTAAGACACAGCTTGCTTCTTCAGTTTGCACTTGCAGCTCCCCTTTAAGATATTTTATATGAATACATTTTAGAAGCTTGACGAGGTAACATCATTCAGTAATTAATAAATCAATCATAGATGAGAAAAAAGCCTGATGAAATAAACAAGATTTTGCATATCAGAATTTTTTTGAATCTCAAGACTCAGACTCAGAAGAATTCTCCACACTTCATCAAAGAAACACTTTTAAATGTTATTTTCTGTCTCTTAACATTTAAAAAATATTGCCTAACAAATATCAGAATGTGCAATTTTTCTCCTCTTCCTCCATCAAATGGCCAAATTTCCACAAAGGAACATCTGTTAGCCTCCATTGTACAGAGGAGGACTCAGAAATACCTACTACAACTACAAAACTACATGCACAGATATCACTGAGGTTAAGTAAGAAAATATTTTTTTTGTAATTTGGATGAACTGATGGTTTAAGCTCAGTTACTTGCTTTGTTGTATAAATAAAGAGGAATAATCACATGAGAGAGGAGACAATCACTGTATTTAAATTTACACATAATGGTGAAACTGTACCAGATAAAATCTCAGCTCAGGGTGTCTCACACTGTCAGTTACAGATATAGCCGGTAGCCTCCAGGTACATTCACACTGTGTATCTTTGAAGCGGCTGAATTTAGGTGCTCCATTAGTTTAGTAGTTGATGGCAGAAGATGACCCCAAAATGCAAGGTTTTATGGGTAAAAGGAGATTTAGCCTGCAGTTACTCACACTAGCAAATCAAAAATGAAAACGAAATACAAAGAATAGCCTCAGCAGATAGAAATATTCAGTCCTTTCTCCATTTAGTATTAACTAAAAAGAATAACAACAAGGTCAGTTAATAAAAGTGCAGTCCAATGTTCTAGGCTAAGGTTACAGAAAATGGAATAGGACTTGTTTTGATACCACCAGCTCCAAAATTTCTCCCAGATGCGTCATTCAGTGATTAATTAAACAAAAATAATCACGGACAGCATCTTACATGAGATGAATGATCCTAGGGCTTATCACTGCTACTCACACAGCATGAGCCTCAAGACAACAAGCGTGCATATCTGTTCATAGAACAACCAAGGTAAACAGAGATCCATCTTTCCATATGTAAGTACAGTATGTATGTGTATGTACACACTCAAAGGCGCTCTCATGCAAAACACATAGCGTACACACAAGCGTTCCTCTCAGGGGCTAGCTCCTGTCGACCGCTGCTCACTCATGCACACATAAAAGATGCTCTGAGGCACAGCGCGCATGCATAAACTTTAACTCCACACACATACATAGCACATATCGGCACACCTGATCTCATGCTTTGCGCTCTTCCTGTTTTCCCCTGGTTGTAATGAATGAAACATGAACCCTGACGGTGTCCCAGCTCATTGTTAATTTCTCTGACTGAAACATGCACAGCTCCTTCGCCTCTATGTGCTCACAAGGGGTTGCTGAAAATCCTTCCTTGTCATTCTGTATGTTATAGTATTGACATATGTGTTGGGTCTAAAGGAGTAAGACTCAAGCTGACCTTTGCCCTTGAATGTTTCATAACTAAAATTTTGAGGAGAGGAGAACTAGTAGGGACACATGTGTGAACCTCTGAATCTCTTTTTCATCTTCTTTGTGTGTTCCACACTCATGGATGTGTGCACACACATGCACACACTCTGCCTTAATAATGCAGCAGTGGCACAGTGTGCCATACATACTGATTACAGCAGAGGACTCATATATAGCATTTTTAATACTGTACAGACACACACGTTTGGATTTCTGCTTTTGTGAGGACCATGAGTGACATAACTACATGCATAACCTAAACCTTTACCCTCACTTAAACTAAGATATTACTTTGATAAAGTCTTAACCCCTACACAGCCTCAGAAGCAAAGACTCCCATCTTTCCAGAAATTCACTCACTCTAAAGGTGTACAAATCTGTTTGGTCCTTACAAAGATAGGAATAAAAGAGCACACACACACACACACACACACACACACACACACACACACACACACACACACACACACACACACACACACACACACACACACACACACACACACACACACACACACACACACACCAATATTGTTTGACCTGTGAGCCAGTGGTTCTTGTGTCTCTGCCTGTCATGTCAGTCACAACTGTTTAGCATTCACATGTGGAAGTTCTTATCCACAAATCAGTTGTTGTGTAATTGTATTGGCTTTTGATGTATATTTATATACTTGATGACTTGGTGTACAGTTTAATGTAATCTGTACTGCAGTTTAATAGGAAATGAAAGAAATGCATTTGAATCAACTGGAAATCTAAATTCAATGCTGATAATTACCTATTCAATTTGTGAGATTGTCCTCACAAGAAAAAATATTATTTGTTCTTGTTTACTGTGGCGGTTATTGTAGTCATGACTTTTCAATTTTGTCTTTTTGTGTAGACTTTTGTTTCATTGTTGTCTTCTTTTATCTATGGCCAATGACTGTCACCTAACCTTAAAGGTACCATGTGGAGTTTGTCCACCAGGAGGGCCATAGGGATAAGTTTTATCAAAAGAAACATAGCAATGCTCCAACAAAGGAACATGAGAAGAAGACTGCAAACTAGCAAACAAATGTCAAAAATACACATTTTATATCTTCAATTCATTTCATTAAGAAGTAAATACATTTAATACATTTTTCAGACCTCAAGGATCCACACAATGTGTGACAGAAAACTTATGGTGACTGTGATGCAGAAATGAAACAGCTAATGCAAGTACAACCCCAAACCTAATCAAAGCTGTAGCAGATCAGAAGAGGCTCCTAGGAGAGAGGTTTGTAGCTTGTTGTTAGGTTTCGAGTTCTTGTCGCCTTGCATGTTGAGAAAATTATCTATCCAAACTGTGAAAATAACAGCACATATAGGAATTAGCCTGTCATTCATCTTCTGCAACATGGAGGCTACTGTTTCTGTTGTTTAACAAACCTAATAATAAAAAGACCATTCAAAATAATTCCTCTCTCATTTCTTGAGAGTGTCAGGTAATATGCTGCGGAAGACGGGACGAAGGGGTCGGGGGCTGTTCTTATTTTGGCAGTGGAAGAGCAAAGCAATGTTATTTCAGCACTGTGTAACAGTGGAGTCAGCACTAACTGCGATACTGACCTGAGAATCCTTCCACCGGGGGAGCTGTTGTGTTAAATCCCAGCAGCAATTACCCCTGCAGCGCAATAGTCACTCCAGTTCTACTTCTTAGTAGAGGGAGAGGGGGCTCATCCACATGAAAGTACAGTATGAGCTGTAGCACACATGCAGAGATGAAATTAACACACACAAATGTACTGTAACTACATGAATAAATAACCTAATTACATCCTCAAAGACAATGACAATAAATGCATCAGCTGGCACTGGAAACCACAGAACACACAGGCAATAATGGATGGATTTCATAATATGATATTACAATAGGCATGGCATGAATGAACACACACCCTTACACACATATGCACACAGCTAATTTTTTCTTCCCGCCACCCCAACCCACCCCACTCCCTACACACACAGACACACACACTTGTCGACATGCAATTAGATAAGTGAGTGTTCGACGAGGCACTTGGCACCCACACGCTTCCATTTCAGAGCTGCTTTCATAACTGTAGCGCTCAACTATACCAGCCCACTTTGACCAAACTCTATCTAACGGGGCCCCTCATTCCTCTCCATCACAGGGAGTCACATCCCACCCGCCTACTCCAAACTGGCTCTCATTTCCCCCGCTGTCACACAATGTCTAAACTTAATGGAAACAACCCAATGGTGCTATTAAATATGATTTGCTGACACTCAGCTAAACTACATTCTGTTATGGAGCAGTTGAAAATTGCTTTGAAAATTCAATCCACAATTATAATTTTTTTCCTGTAATGGGTATGAAAAGTAAAGTCAATAGTAGAGCGCTGAGCAGACCAGCTTCAGTTTGATGACTTTGATTAGATTCACACATTTCCAAATCCCTTCATGAAAACTAGTTGTTTAATAATGTTTTGGCAATAAAAGCAATCTGTTTAGCTGAGCAGTCTGGGAGAAGTGGCTAATAAATCGGTAAACTAGTCGATCTGCAGGGTAAACAAGTAAAGGCTATGACTGCAGTGTAAATTCAAGGTTTATTTTACACCATCAAGTTTATTTTTCCATCCAAGGAAGAGCTGCGAGGAAGGAATTTAATTCATCATACATACATGACGTCTTGCTCACTCCAGCGTCATTTTGAAAAGACAACAATTATTCAGTTAAAAAGGAAAACTTGGTTACTGCTGTAATTTATTATAGCAGCGTCTGGCTGTCACAGAATAAGACACAAGTAGACAATTTATATCAGTTAATTACTGGGACAACAGAGTGGATGTAAAGGAGCAATAAAGAAACGCTGAAGCCTGCAGAGTATGTCTAAATAAAATATTAGGATGATATTACCAGTGACATCCAGCTGTCATATTTTCATATTTTTCTCAAAGGGCTGAGACATACTTGGCACAAAAGAAAAAATAAATAGTGTTACAAGAGTGTTTTTATTATTAATTCATGATTCAGATTCTGCTCACATGTAATTTTAATTTTTTGAGTAAATATAATAAGCTGCTGTTAGTGCTTCATTCCTTTGTCACAGGTAGTTTTCCTGATGTGCTGTATTTCAACCCTATATATTAATATTTTTACATTAAACCTGTTTCCACAGCAGCCCAATTGTTTACTGTCCTAACAAATCAGCTGACCAGTCAATGAACACATTCGATCAATCACAGAGTGATTCCTCCTTAAGCTCCTCCAAGAGCCCCCTCTATCCTCTTTCCTCATATTGCATTAAAGCAATTAGAGGATCCTCAATGATGGCGGAGGGAAAATTATTTCCGTATCACAGCTAGAGGTTGGAGGAGCAAGGACACGACGAAGCATAAATAAGCAGAATGGAAAGCATCCTAACATTCTTCTCTTCTCCTTTTTAAACCTGGCTCCTGAAAGGAGTTGAATCAAACAATCAGCTTGCTTGACACAAATCTGCCCAACAGTTCCTCTGCAAACCTCTGTGACCTAAAATGACCCTTCATGCCCTTCCCTTCAGAGGACCATGACTTCTGATAAAACCCTTTAATAACAATTGGATTATCTTATCTTACAAATGCCTCAAACAAGGCTTATTTTCTTTGCTTGTGAGAAGATGTTTTTCACAGCAGTAATGTAGGGCGGCAACTAATGATTATTTTCATTATTAATGAATCATTTGGTCTGTGAAAAGTTAAAAAGTAGTTAAAAAAGTGCCATTTACTATTTGTGATACTTTCTATTCGCTTACTGGTATTTTGTCCAACTAACAGAGAAGAATATTAAATATTCTATTGACTGCTAAAATATGTAAAAGAAAAACATAAAATTCTCACATTTAAGAAGCTGGAACTAGACAATTTCTTGGTATTTTTGCTTGAAAAAAAATCAATTATTAAAATACTTGCTTTTTATTTTTCTGTAATTGCTGCACCTCTGCAGCAATGTATCAGTTATGGATGGTCAAATTTTGAATACTTGAAATAGCGTTGTGTCTGCTCTTGTGTCACTTTGAATACCACCTACTTAATGCACTCTCTTTAAAAATCACTTTGGATAAGTTAGCATAAACTGAGCCCTTTTCAAAGTTTGATTTCATCTGCAGCCAACCCTGCTGAAGGTGGATGCACTACAGGACACAATGAAATGTGTTAACTGTGCTCCCCAGAGGCACCAGCTGCATATTTATACATTAAGTTCATTGCACTTGTGTTTTTGATCTTCAGTCGCCTCTGAATCCGTGGGAAGGGCACCTTGAGGGTCGATGGAGGGCCGCTGCCCTTCGAGAAGCTGACAGAGTCATTTGTCAAACGGGAAAGGCCATGAATTTACTGCACCCACTGTCTTCTCCGCATGTTTAACCCCCTGTGCTCCTAACACACACACACACACACACACACACACACACACACACACACACACACACACACACACACACACACACACACACACACACACACACACACACACACACCACCTGCCCCTGCAATGTACGCAAGGGGATCCGGATCTGATGGAATTAGAGTGAGATAGAGTGAGGGAGCGAGGCTGAGGGAGACAGGGAGAGAGAGAGAGTTTATTTGATTAGGGAGGGCTGAGTGACATCATTTCAATGTCGCCCCCTCTGAAACATTGTCAAGAGCTCCATCTGGTAGACACATGACACACACACACATTCATGTAGACAGACGCACTGCCATTCAATATCCACACGGACCAACACGTACGCTGCATGCTCTCTCACTGAGTCACTGGTTCATACAAAAAATGCCCCTCCATTTCACACATCCGAGTCATTAATCAGCTCCCTCATTGCCACCATATGGCTCTGACATTCTGCCCGTGTCACTGTTCATGCAGGGGTCCATCAAGCCACCAACCACCAGCCCTCTCGCACGTCACACATACATCAGATACTGTACTGTACCACGTACATTTAACACACTTGGCTGGATCCGGTTTAAAGGAATAAGCATGTTTTTGGAGATTGGTTTGTTAGAGTTGGAGTTCTGTAAGGGAGCACAAACAGTAAATTAGCCATGACAAGAAATGCATGTGACACAGCACATAATACACTCATTATGATATGTAATTATGATCTACATCTTTAATATGCTGGATCTCTGAAATCTGTACAAAGAACATTGCCTCTTTTCATTGAGAAAGAAGGTTGTAATTATTGGAAGACTGACAGTGAATCTGTTCCATAGACAGAAAGAAAAACCTGAACACTTATGTTAGAAGTTCACCCCTGTTCATTATCTATAGGACACAATGAAAATGCTTCACATTATGTTATTCCAGGACCAGCAGCGTGAAAAAAGGAAGGTCTCAAAGGCTGAAAATCTTTAACTTTATGAAGCTTACATAAATTCATGGTAGACCACAAAGCTACAGGGAGACTACCATTGAGGACAAAATAAGTGTTGCCTTTTTGGGAATTCCACTTTTATACAACCCTTCCCTACAAGATTACAAGGACAAGGACAAAAGAAATGCGCAAACTGGAAGAGTTGTTTATTTACACAATGCTTGCTAAGAAATGCTAACAGGCTAAAAACTTGGCATAGTGATGTAAATATCTCTGCGTCCATGCAAGCTAGTGTTGACACGCCCATAGCGACAGGTGAGAAGTGGCTGAGTCAATGTTGTGAAATTTGTTTGTTGCTACTGAATCTTCAGAAAAATTATCAAAATGTGGACCACCTGATCAGAATTCATGTTCTAGGGACCAAACATGTTTTAACATGTTGTGGCAATCCATTCAGTATTCAAAAACTCCCTCCATCAATGCACTGCTAAGTCTGTGGAGCTACTGTAGTGTACCTGCATTGAGTCCCAGAAGCGTAGGGCAAACGTGCATGAATTTTTAAACAATATACACTACGTGTGTTGTGTAAAAGTGACAGCCTGTCAAGTCAAATCAATTTTATTTGTACAGCCCAGTATCACAAATCACAAATTTGCCTCAGGGGGCTTTACAGTCTGTACAGCAGTAATCCTCTGTCTTTCCACCCCTGATTTAAATAAAGGAAAATACCCTTAAAAAGCCCTTAATCAGGCAGAAATAAATGGAAGAAATCTCTGAAAGAGCAACAGAAGAGGAATCCCTCTCCTAGGAGGGACAGGCGTGCAAGAATGTCTGTGCAGGATACAACAAGAAAGACAATCTACAAAAATACAGCATGAGGCAGGAACAAAATTCTAATAATGTATAATATACATATGAATAATATGATTAATAGGATGCCAAGCAGATTCAGGGTCCCACCAGAACAGAATAGGCCACACGGTATCCATCACCATGGAGACCTGGCAGGAGGACAGACTACTACACATGCACATGGGGGAGACTTCACACCACTCACATACATGGGGGAAGAGACAAGAAAAGACATTATTCATACAGGAGAAGGAGAGATGAAAGAGAGATGAAAGAGACATGAAGTGAGGCTGAACTCCTGCAGGATGGGGAACCAGATCCAAGTAGTCAGGAGATGACACTCACAGCCAGGAGTGTCAGAGTGCTTCCAGGATGGGTGCTGTTACAGCAGGAGATGCCTGAGAGACAAGAGAAGACAGGAGGAGAAAATAGGGAGAGAAGACAGAGGGGCACAAAGCTTAGATGCACATTTGCTTGTAGAACAAGCAGACAGAAGGTTAGGGAGATGCAATGGTTATCAGAATCTCATCAGCAGGAGAGAAACTGACCCACCGTGCAGTAACATCATAAATTACTTAAAGAGCTTTATGTTTAGATTAGAAGTATTTAAGAGACTTGAATTGTCTGATGTCAACAAGGAGGTTATTTTTAAAGAACGGAGCCCGATAAGAAAATGCACTGCTGCCTGCTGCCTTCTTTTAACTTTAGGTACACATAGGAGATCTGCATTTTGAGAGTGGAAAGCTCGAGATGGAATATAAGGTTGAAGGAGATCACACATGGGGCATGCCGATTTAGGATATTGTAAGTCGGCAGAAGCACTTTAAAGTCTGATCTAAAATGTGTAGGAAGTTGATGAAGGGAGGTTAGATTTGGTATAATATGGCCAAATTTTCTTGCTTTTGTAAAGATTATAGCTGCAGCATTTTGAACCATCTGAGAACTTTTAGTACTAGCATATGGCAGACCTGAAATAAGAACATTAAAGTAAAAGTCTGGATGAAACAAATGCATGTCTTAGAGTCTCTGCCTCGGCCACGGACAGGGAAGAATTTTGGCTATGTAGAAAAAGGCAGACTCTGTGATGTCTTTAATGTGTTTATCAAAGGAGAGGCTGGGATGAAACGTAACACCAAGACTCTTGGCTGCCACACTGTGAAATCACACGGTTGTCGAGCGTTCTGTTACTTGATCAAACTGGTGTCTGTGTCTAACTTGGCTATCGACCAGCATCTCAGCGTTATCCTAATTTAGAAGCAGGGAATTTAGTGACATACAGATTTTCACAACAGCCAAACTGGCCTCTAATTTGGTAATTTGAGTATAATCATCTGCCCTTATAGGCACATATAGTTCACTATCATTTACGTAGCAATAGAAATTAATTCCATGATCATGTATAATTTGGCAAAGGTAAAATATGAGGATAGAGCCAAGAACCAAGCCATAAGGTACTCCATATTTAACATCAGAGAATTTAGATGTACTGTAATATTATTATAGCAGACACACTGCGTTATTTCAGATTTCAGAAGTAGGATTTAAGCCAAGAGAGAGTTAGGCCAGAGACACCAAATAAGCAATTTAGTCTGACTAATGGTATACAGTGATCTTGTTAAGACACAATTCTCTCTAGTACTTAAGAAAAGATTAGAGACTGGTCAATAGTTATTAAGAGACCCCGGATCAAGGTGCAGTTTCTTAAAATTTCTGGGGACAATGCCAGTGGAAAGTGCATCTATTAAGAGTATGGCCAGTGAGCCACATAGCAGGGAAAGAAGACGGTCTAAACATTATAAACCAAGCTGTCAGTCTGATAGTCTATGCTGTGAGAAATTCCCTGGCTGGGCACATTTGCTAAATTAGTTGCCTTCACATCTGCACTAGTTTTAATCACCTGCGACCTGCCGAATGGAAAGTCCCTAGTGTCAAACTGAATGTAAACACCTGTACATATTTTTAGATAAAAGAGCAGCACCATTCCCAGTAGGGTGGAGGCTGTCTTTTCTGTATTGAAATACATTAAGTATATAAGTTTGTATGCATCTGTGGTTCTCTATATGAATGTATATGTGACTGTATGTTGTAGGTTGGATATATCTAATTGTATGAGTGTCAAGGATGTGTGCCTGTGCATCTCAGCATGGAGGAGATAGAAGGAGCCTCTGTGGAGAGCCACATGGGAGGTGAAGTGTTCAGTCAAGTGTGTTTTGTGTGTATGTGAGTGTGTGTTATGTGCGTTATGTGTACTGAACTTCCCATGGCTGGATCAGTGGCTAACCACAGGAGATCAGGTGTCCACGAGAGCTGACAGTGAAATCCAGCATGGCTGCATTTTACGCATGAGCAGGTGACATTTAATGGATTGGCTCTGTTTACACAGATGGAAATGTGACACATTTGTTAAAGAGAGATACTGATACTGTGTAAATGAATAGAATCTCCCTGTAAATCAGATTTGATCATCTGTTTGACTAAACAGTTAGAATATTTGTTACACCTTAAACTAGACTACATGGTTCAAAGTACAAAAGAAAAGAAAATCTTCAGACTAGTGCGTTTTTTAAAGTTTTTTTTTTACAGCACATAAAGCAGCAAAAGGTTTTTTATATCAGGTAAAAAGAGAGGAAAGCAGAGCAACCAAGTTGATAAGCTTGAGATTTAGGCTGCATTTTAGGCTATGAAACAGAATACTGAAAGATTTGAAAATGTGCTTATTTGCTGTCTTGCTGAGAGATAGATATCAGTTTAGTCATACTTGTCTGTTTAATATGAAGCTGGAGCTAGCGTCAGTTAGTTTAGCTTAGTATAAAGACTTGAAACAGGGGAAACAACAAGTGAATACACCTCTAGATGTTATATCTTGTTATCTTAATCCGAATAATAAATGGAAGTGTAAAAAATGACAATTTGTCTTCTAACAGCGTTCACACATAACTGCCATGAAATGACAAATTGTTCTTTTTTCATTCTTGTTATCTCCCCATCTGTCGACAAGAAAGCAAATAAATGTATTTCCCTTGGTTGGACACAAGGCACAGGGCTTGTGTATGAGGGTTTGCTTCTAATTTAATGATGGAGGTCAGTAGGTCTGTATGAATGGAAGGCATGCAATTACAAGCACTCACATTCTGTACAGTGAGTGGAACATCAAAGCTCCAATTTGTTTTGAAATCACTGCAAATTAAAGTTTCGTAGAAAATTTCAATTTCAATTTAACAATTCAAGGTTTGATTTGAGAGTCAGGCCTTTACTTTGATAACTATAAACTATAACAAAAGCTTTCAACAAAGGATTCCTGAAGGATTTTTCAATACAGAAAACAAATTCATAAACCTCTTAAAATATCTCTGATTTACAGAGTGTGAGTGTTTACACTTGTGCAGCAAAAGGTGAGCTCTAATGCATGTGTGTAAATGTGTACTAGTACTAGTGATGAATTACGTAAACACTGTTGAGACGATGACCATTTTCTTTAAAGCCAAGCATGATGCATCCCATCCATCAATGTACACTAACCAAATAAAACAAAAACATAGACTAGGCCTCTTTTCCGTGCATGAAAACGCTGCTGTAGCATTACAGGCCGACCTCGGGGTCATGCTGAGACGGATCGGGGCACGCAGCAAATGCACCCAGCCAGCAGGAGCAGAAATCATTGGGGAGACTGTAAAACAGCAGGAAAATGGTTTTGTTCATAACCCCTTGTCAGAAAAGGGTCACAGCACAGATTATTTTACAAACATGTCAAAGCGTATGGCTGCCATTACACGAAACACACGCTAGCAGGTGGAAATGAAAGGATCATGGTGATTTTCTTCCTTGTAATAAGCTCCCTTGATAGCAAATGCTTTTAATGGACTGTACTGAAGTGAGACATAAAAAATGGAAAAATTGCAGCTATAGCGTGCTCCACAAGGAATGCTTTCTGCTGCTGCTGAAATTGAGTTTCACTTAGAAAATTGCTGATGTTGTTCTCACATTTTATTACATCAAGCCAATATATAAAACAATAGAGGATTCTGCCAAAATAAATCTGCCCGAGCATTTGTAGATATTAAGGGGAAAGCAAATAATGAAAATTCTAAATCATCTTCTGGACATTTCATCTTTAAATGTTTTTAACACACACAGTGGCATCAAAAACAACATCAGCACAGACATGAAAGGGTGAAGAATCCGTACTGCTCACAGAAATTACACTCCAGAGAAAAATTGAAGTTCAGTGGAGGAAATAAAAGAAAGGTTTGGGACTGCGAGGAAGACACAGCTCTTTGATGTGTTGAAATTAAAGATTGTATTGTCTGTGATTAAGAAATCAATCCCTTGTCTCCCTGCTCTGCAAAAATGTGAAGATGGCAGGAATGAATTTTCACTTTAGAAAAAAGTGCATATTTCTCTGCACATGTGCACACCAGGGGAATCTCAGGCTGTCCAGTGGTGTGTCATCATAATCATAAAATACCTTGTGACTGCTGGGGAATTGAGTTGACTGCTTGAGTTCATTACCTCCTCAGGGCACGGCGAGGGTTAGCCGGTGGGTTACTGTAGCCCAGAGGCTAGTGTTTCCATTAGCACCACACACAACACACTACATTCATCACAATTATACGGTCACCATCATTTTTAATAGCGCTGTGATCCTGTCATCTGGCCAGCAACAGAAGCCTGCAATTAAATTGTGATATTTCTCTTGTTTATAGCCTGTGACGCTGCAACTGCATTAACAAATGGGAAAATGCTGTTAAGGGAAACCATTTGAGACAATTAGAGAGCAGTTTTTAACTCTAAATCAGATTAATCAACCTTGGCAACAACGCATGCACTGTTCGACAAACATCAGCTTCTCAAGGGAAACATGAAGAGAGTGACAAAGATCACACAGATGCCAAGAGCTCAGTAACGTCTTTCCAGCAAATAAAACAAGTGTATACATTAGTGTTCATGTTGATTTGCAAACAGATTCCTCTGGCGGATAATCAAGAAAAGCCTTTTAGTCCAGTAGAGGCCACATTACCCACTTTTTTTTTGTCCCATTTGTGCTTTGAGGTGTATACAACAGCACCCCTGATCCTAAATTGCAGATGCTGGTGTTGGCAAACAGCTGGAAAATAGCTTCCCCTCTGCTGCTGATTGGTGAAGATTTAAAAGAGATGGAGAAGGAAAGCAGAAAGGAGGAAAGGGAGGGGAGGGATGGCAGCTAACAGATTGAAAGAGAGAGCAAAGGAGAAAGGAAAAGATAGAGAGAGGAAATAAATGATAGGGTAAAAAAAGCAGAGATGAAAGGAAAATGAGAGGATGTTTTAAAAATGATACACACACTGCGAAATACTCGCAGTGAGAGAATATACTGATTGATATAAATTTTGAGTATTTTTGAGTTATATGTGCAAGTACCTGTGCAGCATGCATGTGTGTGTGTGTTCAGTAAGCATCACAGGCACAGGTAAACGCAACTATAAAAGCAATTTCACAGCATCTGCGTAGGAGAATGAGTTTGTATAAAACCACGGGAGGCACATACACTGCAGAAATAAATAATTTTGAGGATAGTGGCAAAAGAAATAGAACCTCATCAGAAACTCTTGGGAAAATCTGGAGAATGACGTACGATGACCGCATCCCGCATCCTAGCCTAACACACACACACACACACACACACACACACACACACACACACACACACACACACACACACACACACACACACACACACACACACACACACACACACACACACACATACGCACACTGACAGCTTTATTACACGCACCACTCAATATCCTCATTCCATTCTCCAGGCGAGACTGTGTGTCATGTGTGAACTGTCCTCACAGTGTCCTTGATCAAATCTACTGTAGGTACAGTATTATCAAACCCCTCATGATCAAACCCTCAGCTGCAGCCCAATTACAGATCCAATAGGAAGAATGCCATACAGTCACTGGTTAGCACTCACCATGGAGACTGTTATTGGTTTCTGCCTTTGTCCTCGGGATCTGTGAAGTGCTAATTGGTTTTTTAGAGAGGTTCAGAGAAATTGTATTTGAAGAGTTTCAATCTTAATTAAATGGCTTATTTGTTTTTGTTTAAAACTGGGAAAGGTGTAAAAAAAAAAAAAAAAGAAGAAGTGTGAAAATAAAGTCAAAAGCCATCTAGAAACAGTTTAAAGCTTTTAAGCAGGGTAGCCTTACATCCAAAGGTAACAAAATATGCCCACCAGCACATCTGAAGCTCTATAATTAACACCATATATCATTTGTTTAATTAAAAAAAAACAACATTTCTACTTTTCTGCCTGGGGAAAAGTTGCCGGGCAACTGGTGGAGGCTCCAGGAGGTTATTGCTCCAGGCCAAGAAATAAACATATGTAGCATATTAATGTGAGCTTTAGAAGTGCTGGAAGGCGGATTTTGTTACCTTCTAGCAGAGCCAGGTTAGCAGTTTTACCGTAAAGATGTGACAGTTGTGTTGATCTTCTCATTTAACTCTACAAGAAAGCAAGTAAGCTTATTTCCCAAAATGTCATGAACGTCACATACCATCAGATATTTCATTCAACACAAATAATACATTTTATTTGACTTTGATCTTGATTTCTTTGAAAATGTGTTTAATTTGTTCTACATGTATTTATTAAATTGATTTATTTGTTAGGACAAATTATTCATTTCAAGTAATATTCTAAAAAAGAAACATATAAATATATTTCTATATAGAAAAATAAGAAAAAAGAATACCATCCAGTGAGGAAGGAGAGATTTAGACATAGAGATGGACTGAGAAAAAGAAGAAGAATAAGAATGACTGAAGATGAAATACTCATAAAAGAGACAAAACAGGGAAGAGAGGGAAAGTGGATGGTAAAAAGCACTAAGATACAGAAAATGAAGGTGTTCAATATAAAATTGCTACCACTTTGTCATCCTCAGACATTTTGTACTTTTGCTCAGATTGTTACTATCAGTCACTGAAACAGTGGGTGACATTAGTCTCACAATGGTAGACGTATCATTTAGAGTAAATCAATTTATACAAAAAAAAGCAGGAGTAGTATGTGGACTCAGGAGGTGTGAATGTATGAAGGAGAAAGCAATACCAGGACAGAGACCTTGGCCTCGCAGAGCTAATTCAGTTTCCTCCGCCACAGAGAAGGTCACTCCATATCAAACGGTGGACAACCCCATTTAGCTGCGGCAAAGAACCCGACGGGCTTAACTAGGATTAGACGGCAAGCACAAAAACCTCAGTGGCTCTAATAAGTACAGACAGAACAGGGTTAGTGGAGTCCCATCATTGTATGGAAATTAGGGTTCAATTACAATACTCCTCCTGCTGGACGTCCTCAGACACATATTGGCCAATGAAGGACTTTTTAAAATAAAAAAATAAAAAAGTTCACTTTGCCTTCAAAGATCTGCAATGCACAATGAAGCACAAGGTCTGCTGTGTGTCATTAAAGACTATGTTGTCTCTAACAATAAACATCAGACCTGCAATAAAGTTACTGAGGCATTTTAATTCTGATCATTCTTGGAATGTATTTATTCATTCATGAGCTATAAGTGGATAGCGTCAGAAAATGTGTGCAGAGAAATGATGTGAAACTGGGTAACTGTCTAGAATTGTATGCAGGATATATTAAGATTGCATGACACACCTTATTTAAACATAGTCTGTTTTCACTGATGATATAAAGACATGCTGTATTCGCAGACAGGTGACTGTCACTGATGTACTGGATAAACTATGGAAGATGTGATCATATACTGTTAAGGGAATTGGAAAATCCAAACAATAAAATGAAATGACTGGTACTTACTGGAAAATATTTACTTGTGCTTATTTTCTGTCTCTGTTCTCTTTTTGCTGTAAACGAAGAACATAGTTCACAGGCGATATACACTTCAGTCCACATTTTACATTATATGCTAGTTTCTACTGTGACATACAGTAGATTACCAAGCATTTCTTTGATATTCAAAGACCTTTCACTAGTCCCTCTTTCTTTTGATTTAAGCTCTTTGCTGACATTCATTACTTTATCGTTTTACTGTTTCAAGGATAAAGGAAGATGGATGCTCGCAGCTTTGACCCTGACATTAATTTCTAATGGGTATTGGTGACGTAGAGAAGTCTTACAGCACTGTTGTGGATATTTCTCTGGGGAAGTGCCTTACAAATTCTTCAAATGTTCAGCTCACTGCACAGGCGTAAACAGCTCGATTTGTGCTTTCCAACCTGCCTGAGTAACTCAGTGGTACATACAATAATAAAGAACGTTGTTTTCTGATAGTTTAATGTATTTTTTGTAGGTTATTTTGTTATTTTGTGTTCAAAATATGTTTTAAAAATGTTTAAATACATTAAAAAGTATATGACAAAAACAAAAATGTACGTTTCTGCAGGAGTTATAGGAAACACTGTTCCATAGAGATGAATTTACCACCTGACCTACTATGAATCCTCTATTCAATGGAAATAAATTGCATAAAAATTGTACATTCTTATGGATTGAGTTGTACAATCCCCTAACTCAATTCAAAACAAACCCAGTAAATGAAGAATGCACAAAGGGAAAACATGCAGGTTGCAAAGATTTCACAAATGGACCCATTAAACCAAAAGTGTTCGCAGCAGCTATCTACCACCTGCTGCTGGGGAGTATCTTCCTCACTGTTGATTTTGATGATATTCTCAACATTTCTCAACATGAAAACGAAAGTGTCCTTGATAACTCAACAATACAGTAGGTTAATGTTATGGTCAATCCATATAAATTATAATCAAAGGGTTTCTTTGTCAGTTGTATTACCCATGAGCCTCATTGAACATTGCTATGGAAACAAAGACAGTGCACTTTGTGAGGCATTTCAAAACTTTTATTTACTATTATATCTGCTATTTCCTTGCAAACTCATTAAGATGTATTATGTTCAACTGATTTATTGAGCAAACACACACACACACACACACACACACACACACACACACACACACACACACACACACACACACACACACACACACACACACACACACACACACACACACTAATTGAATCCATGAAAACTACAACTGTGGTGTTGATTGGTATCAAGCTCCGTGGTGCAGCTCTGGGGATAGTTTTAAAAAAATATATTAAATTTTATATTAAATTGAGAGTACATTTAGGAGTTTAGTGGGATGGTAAACATATTAGTGTAATCAGATTTAAATATCTAATCGTTAAATGGGTGAAAATGAATTTTACCCATATTTTACCCTTATTAGACAGTGCCCCCAGTTGTGACTATACCCACATGCTTGCAGAGCTCAAGGGCTTTCTATAGATCTCTTGTTACGCTTCTGTTGCTAAGGGGATTGTACAACTCAAGCCATAAGAATGTACAATTTCTAAACAATTTCTTTGCATTGAATAGAGGGTTCATAGTAGGTCAGGTGAAGTTACCAAACATGCATTTAGCTTCAAACATTTCTGAGTCAGTTTGTGTTTGTTTGCCCACAAGGATTCTGTGTAGGTGTTTAATTGCTATAGTCTGAAAATGTCCATCTGTGTGTACTTTTTGTTGTTCATGGTGTGTTTATTTTGCGACGTGATAGAAAGTAGCAGACATAATAGAGCGAACAAATAAGCAGATATTAATGTGAATTTTGTGAGTTGGCGAGTTTTACAGCAACCTGAAAGGGGTGACGCACACGTTGTACTTTTGCAGTTTTACCTCAGCTTCCATTTATCTCATGCTTACTTCCCACACCATCAGCTAGGACACATCATCTTAGTGGAGCTTAGAAAAATTCTTCCATATCTTCAGATTTAATTTTGGGCTTCCTCGCTCTCATAAAGCTTCGCCGCTCACTTAGGTACAGAATTTTTGGCATTAGATTATCAAGCAGCTTGACTGCCACGGAGCTAATAACATTCAGTCTCCATCACCATCAGGAGGAGGATGTCTGCTATGTGAATATTCAGACAAACGAGGTCAAGTAAATTGCACTTTGTATTAATTTAAGCCAAACAAATCATGGTCCTCTTGCTTTCTGTACAGGAAGTTATGCCAGAGCCCCAGCTGTGTGTTGTCTAAAAAGCCTCTGGGTGACTTGATGGTCAGGGCTGGCCTAAATGGTTTTCTCTTTCTTTGCAGCAGATAGATTGAACAGCTAGAAGATGATAAACAGGCAGAAATGATGGATGGGGGAGGGAGGAAGATCTTTCAATCAATCTGTCATCCGCAGTTCCCTTCTCATCCACAGGAAACAGGACTGATGTCATGGTCGATACAGACAGGGTTTTGTCACTTGGAGATGTGTGTGTGTGTGAGTGTGTGTGCGTTATTAATTCAAGTGAGTGGTGTACAGTACCTGTTGGTGTAGATATGTGAAGGGCATGAATTTGTTTTCTATCCCAGTGAAGTGGAAGTTTGTATAGTTGAGGTGTGTGTGTGTACGTATGCATGTGTGTATGCGTGCAGAAGTTAAGGACGCAAACTGTCACCATCTGCTGCCTGGAAATACACGCTGACATCACAGATCAGACAATATGAATGCTCACTTCAGCAGTTGGCTCAGCCGGCGCACTTCTCCTAATCCAAAACATGTGTGCTACGCAAGTGTTTGCTTGTTTGATCAAATTTCTGCCTTCATTTCAAATCCATTACAAGAAGATCACATCCTAAAAGACTAAATAGTTATGTTAAAAGAGAATAGCGCTTAAAGTTTTTGACTTGATTTGCATTTTTGTGCATTAGCAGCAGAATTATGAAAGACCATCAGAGGAGTAAGCTGAAGCCTGCTCAGAACCCAGTGATGCTCCAAGAACAAAAAATATTGTATTTGTGTATTTCTACTCTAAATGCACTCATCAATAATTGGAAATGCACTCATCAATAATTGGAAATGAAAAAAAAGATTAAAATATTTTATAATGTGCATCAGCAGAGTCTCACAGCAGATTGTGAAATAGTCCCGAAATTTTGTTTATAGATTTGTGTACATGGACAAGACTTTTTTTTTTCTTGTGAAAATTAGCACAACTTTCAAACTAACATATTTCAACTGGAAATGTATCTTATGTGCCACATGTTTGAGTGACAGACGCCATCCATGACATCTATATAGAGTACAAGTAAGAAACTTCTAATTGAAATACATTAGTTTGAAAGTCGTGCTGAGTGTCACGAAAAAAGTTGAAAATTTGTATCCATGCACACAAATCTATAAATTAAATTTTGGACTATTTCACAAACTGCCTTGAGACTCTGTTTATGCATAATTAGTTTTGGTAAATCCTGAGTGGGTTCAGGCTGCATAGAAAGGCTTTATGAACCAGTATTGCTACTGGCAGACAATGTACCTTGTGAATACAGCCTTATATTAATGAGACAGTAAACACAAGGTGTGTCTAATCAATTTAAATGAAAAACTGAAACTAATACCTGCCAGAGAGAATCAGTGTGTCACATCCCCACTGTAAAAACTAGTGGTGTATCCCTTTAAGGCAAAAATAATACACTTGTCTTAAACCTTCTGAAAGAAAACCTACATAACCCAAGGTATCCCAGGTGTGCATCATATCTCTACGGGCCAAACTATATTACAAAAAGCACAAAGCCTATTGTACAGAACAAAGAGTTAATCCTGCTGTAGCTTTTAATCATGTCTGGGAGAAGTTGGCAAATTCATCTCACAGTGAGTGCTGCTGGGAGAAAAGCCAGAGAGCAACATTGATTAGCAACATTATCACCTTTATTCCCACTGATTCAACTCACTGTGTGCACACACACACACACACACACACACACACACACACACACACACACACACACACCAGCATGCGAGGTTATTGCAGGTTTGTTTCAGTTCAATATTGTCTGCTGCACTCACAGCGAACAATGACTTTTTCAAGGCCTTAGATTTCCCACATAAAAACAAGAGTTTTATTTTTCTTTTTTCTTTCAAGCGAACCAGGCACCGTTGCTTTGCAATGAGCACAATGAGAGCCGCGAGTCTTTAGGGAATAGATTGGCAAGGGCAGTATTGGCAAAGTGGAGAAATTGCTGAGGTAAAATGCAAAGAACAACAAAAAAGTCAAGCCTTCGGCTGCATACAGTTAAATGTGTTGAACAGGATGTTTCATATTGGGATTGCTGTATTTTAGCTACATTTACAGAGGTCCATTTGATTTTCTCATCTTTATCATCCTTGAATACAAAAATGACTAATTGAAATTGCTTAAGAAATGTAAACGTTATCCAGAAAAAACAGCTCTGCCATTTACTTGTGTTTGTTTACAGGCTTGTCTTTCCCAGTCCATTATGGCGGTGATGTTGACAATCTCAGCAAAGGGCCAAATCACCCAGCTTTAGGCGTTATGCATACACAACGACTAAAGTTGGTCTTGTTTCAAAAAACTCAAAACACTCAAAAAACTGTTTTCTCTTCAATGGAACTGACTGTCTGTTTTACAAAGGCCACCTACAGGATAGGCTAGGGTACGTACGCATGAATTTGAATTAATTGCTGTATATTAACTCTGAAACTATTCTCTGGGAACACTCCTACACTGTAAAAAATTGGGGACAAAATCCACAGCCCTCATTCTGTGTAAATATGAATTCCAAAGTTCAGTTGCTAAATTGATATCTCAGCAGCCTGGATCAGCTAAATATATTCCAATGTTACAGTCTGTTTAGAGTGACGTTCTCTCTTTTTGTGTCTCAGGATGTTCTTTCATGAGCTGCAGCGGAGGGATACATTCTAGCAGTCACGTGTGTCAAGTAGTCATATTACAGAGTGAACCAAAATGTATTTATTCACAATGACCCCATCGTCAAGTGTTGTCAGCTCAACTGGTGACATTTTCTCGCAGCCCTTCTTCTACTGAGCCTTGCAAACACTGTAATTTGTCCATTTTGACAGCTATGAGCCACAACCTGCTTTCAGGATATCTCAAAGGAAATCTCTGGAACGCATTTTTCCAATCTCTCTTTTTTTTCACAACCCACCAAACAAACACAGACACAAACCATATTCCATGTCAGGCACCAAGGCAGGACCAAGGACATGGACAGCTGGACATCAACCTCAAAACACCCAGAATCGGAGTGTTGTTACCAAAATATTAATGTCCAAAAACACAGACTGCAAAAAATGCTCCAGCTATCAAATCTGCAAAGAAAAAAAAATCCTTTCAATGTTGCTTATCATATTCTTCTTAGGTTTTATTGTCAGACATACATGCCAAAACAATATATATCCTTCCACCACAGATAGGTGAGGAACCTCAATTTGGGGAAACAAGGTAAGCAAGGTAATTTAGACTGTAACTTTGGAATATATCAAAATGAAGCTTAACTTTTTCTCGCACAATTTGTTACATTAATCACCATTGAAAGCAGAGGAAAAAACATGAACACATACAGCAGAGGACAAAACATGAACAATATATACGTTGCATTGGTAGCACATAGTTTCCCTCCTTTCTGAAGAATGGCAAATAGGGAAATTTAGTTTTCTAATTTAAAATATTGCTTCAGTTTAGGACCTCCTCAGGCTCACAGTCTCAAAACTTGCATCCTGATCAAAGCTCTAGACTATTTTCCTTCCTGAAGCAACTACATCATCTCACATCCAGCGTGTTATTACTCAATCTAATCTGCCTTGTATTAGCAGTTTCATTGTTTTCCTGCATGTCAGACGCATTGTGGGCTTTAGTGGCACCTGAGCCAGAAGGCAGAGCGATGCAGGTGATTAATGCTCACAGGACAGAGTTGATAATAAATAAACAAACCAGCTGCCCGGTTGCTGTTCTAGGAAGCATCGGCTGCCTCCTGCCATCTGTTGTGGAAATCACTTTCCTGCTGCGTATTTGTTGGCATCACTGTGATTTGAGGCTCTATAGGGAAGATATGTATAGCCAGTGTATATTTTGCATAAGTGCTCCACTTGGTACACACCTATCTGTCTGTGTTTACTGTATGTCATTGACCCTGGGTGAGATGCACACATGCGCTGTGTCCTAGCAAAGCAGGTGCTGTTTAAAACAGCAATTGCAATGCATGAGTCAGGCAGAGTGTGATGGATATTTATGACTGTTTTTAACACAATGTTTGAGACATTTTCAAGACTTCCACAAACAAAAACATTTACTTTGTGGATCCACAAGTTGATGTTTTTTAAATGTTTAATTTTCCCTTCATCACTTCTGGATTATGTATAAACCAAAAGACTGAAAAAGAAAGTGCTTTGTAGAATGTGAAAATTGGACAGAAAACACCCCCTGGTGGATAAATATCAACATGACTGTCAGTATTTTCTTATACCTAGAGCACAGTTTGCAAGGAGTAAAATGATTCCAGTATTATTTATGCTCACTATATTTAAATGTGAATACTTTTAGTCAAATCATGAATAAAATAATTCCCACTAGAATTTTATTCCAGTATTATATAACAGTATTTTTAGACTTTCACATTGGGAAACAAAATATATAGAAATAAAACAATTTAATACTGGCCTTCAAATATGATTTCAATGTAAGTGCAATAATGCATTTAAAAGTTAATCTGAGGCTTATATGAGGCAACTCAGTCTGAGTTAGTCATATAAAGTGGATATTTGTCACATTTACAATCTTTTTAAAGTCAAATTCCCTCTTTGCGTTTATTCGGACAATGTTTCCCTGTTGAGCTGCAGTATAAGTATAGTAACACAAAGAGGGACTATTGCCCTAAAGAGACTGTAACGTTGAAAGATATATGCTTGATTTGACTCATTTGGACAGCTGAAGTTTCCTATTACTGTCAGATGAACTTTGAAGGAGCTTGTGGATTTTGTACTTTGATTCTGCTTTATGAAGGGATTTTCTAATGATCAGTATGAAAAGGTTTCCAAAGTTTTACGAAAAGAAAAACATGCTTCAATGTTCATTTGGGCATCAGACTATTGTTTTCAGACAGACTTGAAAATGTATGAACCTGTTCTTTAACAGAATATACACACCAAAAATAGGCTATTTTAACATTATGCAAGAAGAAATGTTATGGAAGGAATGTTATCTCCCAACTGTATTAGACACAGTATTTAATGAGCCAAATCTAACAACATCAATATGGCCGGAAAGGGCACCCCCCATACATCTTAATGAAATGTGCATTTGTTGCATAAAAAGGTTCAAACATGATAGATTTTAAGCAACAAATCAAGCAAAACTAGAGGCAGCAACAACAGTGGGCCTTTCTCACTGGGGACACTTTGACTTGTCGAACGCAGGTGATACTAATAGCATTAATAACTGCTGTATTTAATTTAGATGGACCAGTTCCAGCTCTGGCATTGTGTCTGCTGCTGGCAGCCGTCGTTAATGGGATTAGTTCCACCTGTGCTTTTCCTGCTGCGACAATGCCTGCCATGAAAAAGGCCCATCAAAATGTTTTAAGAATAGTGGCTCGGGAAAAGTGTGTTTTTAACAATCGCAGTGTCAGTATTTTTGTACTTTTTGTTAAATGTCTACTAGCCGTGGTAACACAATGCCAGGATGTGACCAACAAGCCTACAACAAAGAATGTACCTTTGATATTGAATATCAGTGAGGAAAAAATTAAAACAGGAAAATAAGTCACGAATAAATAATATATGAATACTATGAACAATGAATGAATGTTTAGCTATTCCAAAGAATTAGCATCATGTTGTATCTGTACTGCAACAGTTTTAGACACTGCAGGTTGAAGTAGATCCCAGTAGGTCTTTTTCACAGCAGATATTTTGACATTTTTGTAAGGAAAGTACGGAGCCCGTAAAGGGACATGGTGAAAAGAAAAAAAAACGTTGGTTTCTCGTGCACACAGGAAACTTTCTCGTGCTCACAAGAAAAGTTTCCCATGCTCACGAGAAAGTATCTTGTGAGCATGAGAAAGTATCTTTCCGGTCGCACCAGAAACATTTACTTTTTTTTTCTTTTCCCCATGTCCCTTTACAGGCTCCGTAGGAAAGCACAGGTGGTACAAATAACATTAACAGTGGTTCTGTGTGTCAGAGTAAGCCATGATTAATTTTATTATCTACACCTCCACTTTTTTTTTTTTACTGTGACATGTTAAAGTCTTACTGTAGGTCCTGTTTGCAGGAAATGAAGCAAGACAAGACTTGTGGGCCTGAGAAGTTGTTCAGGAGGGAATGTGAACAGTGTACTGAATTAAGTATTACATTAATTTAAAACTGCTCTATGTCTGAAGTCAGGCATGATACCTGACAACTTGTGAAAGTAATGTTATGATGATATACATGCTGGTGTTGTATAAAAGTAGATCAGAATCTTTAAAAAACATTTTAAAAAATATTTTATTTCGAAGGGAATACTGAACTGTATCTCGTTCCCTACCACCATTATTGTTCAATATTTGCAACATTTTTTTAAACCAAAAGTAAGACTGAGGGCTCATGAAAGTTCCCATGGTGTAACCACAAAGAAATATAAATATCAAATACTTGAATCACCCACAGTGTATTTAAGTGCATTTATAAAAATAATTTCTTCATTTTAAAACATCAAATTAAAAGAAAAGAATTTGGAGTATTCTTTCATTTAAATTTGAATGTGTTTTGTCAATATTGAGCAGGCATTTTGTTGCATTGCCAAAGTTGATTACATTTATTCCACATTTTAGTTCATGTTTATTTTCCTATACATAATCAGATTTTTTTGAAAACATACTGCTTACACCTGTTGGACACTGGGTTGCATCAATGGATGTAACCAGTATTTTTCATAAATATCTGATACACTGTCTGACCATGTTCCTTCTGTAGTCAAACACCATTGATTGTTGAAAAAATGGACACTGAAAAATCAAATATGACAGTCAACAAGGTTCAGTAAACTTGGATTTTAATGTTATTTCAGTTTAGAAAAAGGAACTGGTTCCAGTCCTCCATCATTTCAGAGTTCAGAGGTTCTGGCTCAGAGATGATGTTATTATATTATAAAGAGGTCAGGTGGCTCAGAAATGATGTTATTATATTATAAAGAGGTCAGGTGGCTCAATTTTGACATTTCATTTTAAAACCAAATTTGACACCTGTGTAAGCACATGGCTTTGATCTCAATGTTTGAAATGTAATTCTTGAAGTACATATTTATTTTAATGAATTCTTATGAATTAACAATGTTTTTCTAGGGTTACGCCATTGGACATGTAAACTGAGCAAACCTGACTAAGTCCAAACAAAACGTCAGTTTATGAGTAATTGTTAAGAGCTTCTAACCTTGTGAGGCAGCAGGTGTGGTCATCAGGGGTTCTTCTCTGTAAAACCACTTCCTGTTATATGACCTTCTTCACAACTAAATGGCCTCTTAAATGACTGTTATACTTTGAGACACTTAATGTGGTTCACGTGACTTGACATGATTCCACAAATTATTTTCAATATTTAGAACAATTGTATTCCATAAACCTTTACTTAATATGAAAGAGTGATAATGTAAGATAATGCCAAACTAGTTGATGTGGTGTTTTATTGAGAATTTGAGGGGAGTAAGCAAGTAATTATTTTGGTTCAAGTTTTGATGGTTACATCACTGGGACATTTTTGCCATAATCCTCTAATATAGTCTCTCAAAATTGATTAAAAACAGACATTTCATACTTGGTCATAATGCAACGTATTCATGCATTTATTTTCAAATCTTTACCCTTTTAAATCTGACTAAACCCCAGGGACACAAAAAAAGGAGAGTCACATCATTGACCCATATACTGCACAGGTTCTCTCTTACATACCCACATACATGTAATACTTTTAAAGTTGCATATTTACACATTCACAGAAACATTTATGTCAAAACAAGGCGTAGAGGATCCACTCCCTCAGGCAGCTGTGTCTTAGTGAGCTCCTCGATGGAATACTGCAGCTTACTGAGCTTAGACAGTGCCTCCTTCACTAAGATCACCTTCTTGGAGCCCTCGGCCTGCATGAACATATGACTCACATTAGATAAACAAATGCAAACTGAAATACTGTAGATATCATACCTCCATTTTTCTAAGCCAGAATTATACAATTTAATACATTTAAATAGGATTAAAATATGTGCAGATCAATAATTGCTGTAGGAAAGAATATACAGTACTGGGCTGATGGGAGGCTGAAATGTGCCCAGGAGCCCTTGATCAGAAAGGGGCCCTCCGTAATGGGAGAAAAAAAAATCTTTTTTTAGCCGGATTTCACAGAAATATACACACTCTGTTGATGTTGATATTGTCGCTTTCATGTGAAGAAAATAAAGTCTCACGGTTGACTGTTTCATTTCTCATTTTGACGGCTGGGAAAATAACGATTTGTCAGCATGTCACAGTGAGCTGTGGTTAGTGGTTATTTTGTGTGGAAACGTATTGCTGCCACCGCAGAAAATTGCTTCAGTCATACGTCATAGTTGGTCTCAAGCAGAGGTGGACTGCCTGTATACCTACTCCTACACACGTCCGCTGCTGGTGTGTAGAGAGGGGCACCCCTCTATATCTGATATGATTATTTTCTTTCAGCTGTTAGAAGTGAGGCTCTATCTACGGTTATTTCTGCAGCCACTTCCCCCTACCATGAAGGCTAAGGAGAGAGATCTGTCTTTGCACCCTAAAAGGAGTCACACCACAACCTGTGCACTCCTTAACATGTGTGTTAGTGTCTGTGGACTGTGGTGGCTCCTCCTACGTCAGATCAATGAATGATCATTCATCCTTCTGTATACAGCTGGATGAATGAGTCCGACCCTCTGCATACAGCCCCATGCATTTTAAAATCCCTCTCAGTGTAAGCATATTTATCACAGTATCAGCCACTGTGCTCAGTAACAACAGGATCTCGTCATGTCTCAATCCAAGCATGAAGTAGCCTACAATTAATATGTAAATGAGCAACATTCCTATCCGTTCTCCACACACTTGTAGAGTTTGTGGGGAAGGTAAAGGCACTGAAAACAAGAAGTGATGAAGTCTCATCAGCTTTTTCGGTAAATATAAAAACGTGAATAATGAAGATTGAATGAAGTCAAACAGTGATCATCAGAGCAACAGCAATCATAACTTGTTAGAAATGGTTCCTCACCTCCCTCTTTGATTGCATCCCAGCCAGTGACCCAGATATCAGTACAGCTGTTGAACACACTGCTGCTGGCTGCCAGACACACAGGTCTAAAGCTGTGCAACGAGGTGACAACATATAGTGTGAACAGAAGGTCCTAGTCAATATTGTAAGCCCTCCTACAAAACACTTCCTCTAACTGGCTACCTTGGCTTCAGACACTTTAGTATTTTTCCATTTTGCATTCACCATCTCCCTCCTTGACAGTAGTAGAAATAGTTGTGCAACTCAGAGAATAAGTGAAATTTGTTTTTTTCATGGGAGTGACACAATGTACTGGATCATTTCTACCACAGTATTTTTGTCAGGTAAGAACAAATTTGTACATCCTGATTTTGTTTTTTATATTTCATTTCCTCTACAGCATCTTCAGCAGTAATGTTTCTATAACATCTATTGTTAAAAATGATCATTCATTTCATTTTAAAAACCATGAAGAATAATAGGTCAATAACTGTAATACCAACATTTAGAATAAAACATTTAAAATGATCATTTACTGCTTCAGTATGAGACCAACTTAGTCAACCCCAGTATTAAAAATAGCCTCAGCAATGCTGCACAATCCTCTAAATGTGTTGTCTGATTAACAATAACAATTCTTGTTATCTGTTTTTCTTTTTTTCAATTGATTTTACTTATAGGTGTCATGGTTTGGGGCCTTCGTAAATAGCCATATGCTGACACTAATTGCACCAAAACTAAATACTAGTCCCCGCTCAACCATGTAATAGATTTTAAGACTCTAAATTATTTTATAGTAATCCATTCATTTTAAAAATTACTATTACGTTTGAATTCAGCTCTGAAAAGTTAACATGATCTCTTTGGTGAAAGTCAAAGTCTTTGCAACGTGTGAAACCACAAAAGAAACTGATACACTTCCTGCCACTGGTGAGTTAAAAAAATAACTTTTACACTAGATCAAGACTGTTGAAAAACACAACCGAATTGGAGGACTTGAAGTGATGGGTTACTATGAGGAGGTTAACATTAACAGATAAAATATACAAAAAAACATTTTCCTTAATTGTCTTCCTGAAGCCATTTTCTTGTTTTAATAGAATCTGACCTTAAAAGTATGACGATGTGATTTAAATGTACATTTAAATCATATTCATCAACAAGAGATTCAACAGATCAATTTAAGGAAGTTAATATTACACATGGTTATCTATTCACACGTTCTCTTTTGACTATTTTAAAGCCGTAAAACATGAGAAAGTGTTATGTCAGGCAGTCAAAGAGTTTATCTAACTTTGACCGCTTATAGAAAAGATTGTTTTTGTAACATTTAAACAAATATCCCTGTGATGGGAAATATAGATTTTGTCTAAAGCAGTACACTGAATTTTTACATTTAAGTCTTAGTATTGATCATGTATATATGTTGGTCAGAGCCACCCTGTTCAGAATTTAAACATTTCTGACTTTGGCGCCCTCTAGTGGTAGTATAAAAAAAGACAATTCACACACTATACCTATAGGCTGAAATAGACAAAGACTTTTAAGATGTTCACCAGGATTGGCTCCTTTTCCTGCACACAAAAAGTTAGTGCCACCAGAATAAATCAAAAATTACTTTATTCATGTGTGGTTCTTCCTTCTTTACCCTTCAGTGTTAAAAGCTGCACTTTGCTTCAATATTGATCCTGTGGCTTGGAAGACCCTGAGTAACTCTGCTGCAGGTTTTGGATACCAGGTAGTGCAAAGACTGTCAGAGTAAGTAGTATGTTGTGGTGGAAAATGCATCTACTGAAACCACTACTGCTTCAGATCTGCTATGATAAGGTTTTTCTCTGGCTCACACCTCTCTCATAAGCCAATTCTCTCACCTGATTGTTGGGATTTATTTCCTCAGTTTGATGGTCAGTGCCCCCCTTGAACAACTTTCACCAAATGAAAGAGGGCAAATATTTAAATGTTCCACCAAAGACTGCACTCCAGTACCAGTACCAGGTGGGCAAATACTCATTTCAAAATGCTTTATTGATTATGTAGCTTTAGTCATCTGATCTATCTGAGACATGGTTTCAAGAGATTTTTAAGACAGACAATGATGCATCTATCTTTTTCCTTATTCTTCAAGACTTTCACAGACTTACTTGCCAACAGATTGAGTAAAGTTACTCTACTTGTTCTCAAAACTGTGTTTTTTGGAATATTTTAGGATTCAATAATTGACAAAATGACTTATTAAGCTGGAGGTTGTATTCCATCTTTTTGGAAATATGTTACAGTATACCATATACAGCATTGTGAGACACTGCTGTACAGTCTTGACTGAGTAATGTTACTAATAGTTATCAGATCAGATGTGGAAACATTCTCACATGTTATTATATTATACATTCTCACTGAGAATGTAGTTGTGTCTTGATGGTTTTAACATAACTGATGGCTGATAGCTGATGTTTTTTTATGCAGTGCCAAGTTTTGCAGTCAACATGTCCCTTGGTTTGACAATGACAAGTGATCCCAACACACAAAAAACTTTGGTAAGTTGCTAAACTGCAAATATTTGCAGGTAAATGATAATAAGAATGCAGAGGTTTAGATCTCTACCAGTAAATTAATTATCTTCAGCTTGAAATGTAGTTTAAGGAACATGAAAATAATCATCTCATTATAATCAGGACTTGAATTTGTCTCTTCTCAGGCATGTGGTCCAACCATCCCAAAGGACTGCAAAAGTATCACCCAGTATAGCGGTGTGTGCTTTGAGATAGACTCTTCTGATCACGTTAGATCCCCTGTGCCTTCTTCTATTGAAGGTACACATGTTAAGTTTTTTTATAACCTCAAAGATAGTGATAAAAAGGTCTGGTGATGTTTGCCCACTACTGCACACTCTTCATACACACAACCCAACATGCATATTGGTAGTAATTTTGAGAATAGGATTATATGTATTATATATGACATAAATGTTTTAAATAACTTGTTCAGATGTATTTTTCCTTTTTGACAGAGTGTCGAACCAAAGCAGACATTGCATTTCTGTTGGATGGCTCAGGCAGCGTAGAATATAATGACTTTCAGAGAATGAAGGATTTTGTGAAAAGTGTTGTCAAGTCATTCCCGGGAAAGGATACACAGGTAGGATTGTAACTCCCTCACTTTATCATGCCCCCCTCAATATTTCATACATATTTTCATTTATATCCATACTTATTTCCATCTTTTTTTCTTTTTTCCAGTTTGCCATCGCCCAGTTCTCCTCGCGTGTTGATATCCATTATTACTTTAATACTTTTAATGCTGATGACTGGGAATCTCAAATCAATGGTATAAGACAGTTAACTGGAGGGACTCACACAACTACAGCCATCCAAGAAGTTGTGTAAGTGCCTTTATGATGCTAATGTGTGACAACATCCTCAGAAGTGAACATTCATTTTAGAGGTTTCCTTTTATGTCATGATATGATGTTTATATTGACTGTGAACAGTAATGCTGAATTTGATACAAGTCTAAATAATCTGGGCCAGTTTGTGGTCCTGACAGCAGGATTAGATCTAGACTGGCAGTCTTTCAAAACTAGCCACAGGTCCTTTGATGCTGCCTATAATACCAATAATAACAATAATACCACTATCCCAATCCTTATCTTGAAATTGCCTTTTTTAAAAAAAATAAATAAACACAAAATAATAATAACAACAATAACAATAACAATTAAAGCCGCAAGCGGCGATGGCGGGCCCTCGCTCACCCATGCCACCGCGGGGCCTGAGGCATGAAGCAGAAAGTGAGAAAAAACCTGGAAGGATGCCAAAAATGCAATGTTTCGTTCATCCAGTAGGGGGCAGTCACAGGTAGTTACACATATGGTCTGGTGTGGTCTGGTGTGTTCAGGGCGGCCACTCATCAGTCATGTGAAGTTTGGAGTGAATTGGACAAAGCATGAAGGAGTTATGAGAGGTTGATGGTTCATCCACCAGGGGGCAGTAATGGGATGCATGCAGGTGTGTTCAGGGTCTGTCCCTCATCACACATGTGAAGTTTCGTGGAAATCGGACAATGTTGATGCAAAAAATGGCACTTCCTGTTTCCACTAGGGGGCGACATGAGCGACACCCCTATCAGATGGAAGAGGTCTCCACCATGGACCTGTGTATCAATTTTCATGATGATACGTATTCAATAAAGCCATCAAAAAGCCAAACGTATTTTCATGGCGAGGAATTGATGGTAGCCACGCCCCCACAGGGACACCATTACTCGTAGCTTCACAGTGTTCATAATGTAGCTTCACCAACTGGTTCTGGAAAAATCAAAACCAAAATGGCCGACTTCCTGTTGGGTTGAGGTCATGAGGTCAAGAGGCTTTTTTGCATATGTGGGTATAATACATATGTGTACCGAATTTTGTGAGCATAGGACAAAGTTAGCAAAATTCCCTATGGGCATTTTTGGACTTTGTAGGGGGCGCTATTCCGCCATTCTGCGTCGACCATGTGCGACCACCCAAAAATATCGTATTTCGGATGAGGCCGGACGTCCGTGCAAAAGTATAAGCATTTTCGCATTTGGGAAAGGGGCAAAATTGGGGCACGAAATGTCGGAAGAATAATAATGATAATTAAAGCCGCAAGCGGCGATGGGGGGGCCTCGCTCACCCATGCCACCGCGGGGCCTGAGGCATGGCGGGGCTGTGGCGTGAAGCGGAAAGTGAGAAAAAACCTGGAAGGAGGCCAAAAATGCAGTGTTTCGTTCATCCAGTAGGGGGCAGTCACAGGTAGTTACACATATGGTCTGGTGTGGTCTGGTGTGTTCAGGGCGGCCACTCATCAGTCATGTGAAGTTTGGAGTGAATTGGACAAAGCATGAAGGAGTCATGAGAGGTTGATGGTTCATCCACCAGGGGGCAGTAGAGTGTAACAAAACACAAGCAGTTGCGTTCAGGGTGGGACAGTGATTACACATGTGAAGTTTTGTGGAAATCGCACAATGATGATGTAAAATATGGCACTTCCTGTTTCCACTAGGGGGCGACACGAGTGAGATCGCCTATTAGCGAATGGAGACGTTGAGGTCGGCACCCTGGACCTGTGTACCAACTTTCATGATGATACGAGTTCAATAAAGCCATCAAAAAGCCAAACGTATTTTCATGGCGAGGAATTGATGGTCGCCGCGTCGCCACACAGACGCCATTACTCGTAGCTTCACAGTCTTCATAATGTAGCTTCACCAACTGGTTCTGAATGAAGTTGATGGGGCAAAGTATGTAATTTTAATGAATCTTAGTTAACTTCCTGTTACCACCGGGGGCGCTATGAGTTACGTGGGAAGTTAATATATTGGGACGTTCAGGCCGGAGCCATCATCAAGTCCAGCAAGTTTGAAGCTGATTGGATGAAGTATGTGGGCGTGAGAGCCACTCCTATGTACATGGCGAGCACGCCAAAGTTAGTTGAGCCCTGGCAGACACGCCCTTTGACCTACGGATGCGCAGAGCACAACTTAAGCTCAGCTAGGTCTGGAGATGTTGCGTACCTAATTTGAACTTGATCGGGCGAACGCTGTGGGAGGAGTTAAATTTAGGCGGGAAAAATCAAAACCAAAATGGCCGACTTCCTGTTGGGTTGAGGTCATGAGGTCAAGAGGCTTTTTTGCATATGTGCGTATAATACATATGTGTACCGAATTTTGTGAGCATTGGACAAAGTTAGCAAAATTCCCTATGGGCATTTTTGGACTTTGTAGGGGGCGCTATTCCGCCATTCTGCGTCGACCATGTGCGACCACCCAAAAATATCGAATTTCGGATGAGGCCGGACGTCCGTGCAAAATTATGAGCATTTTCGCATCTGGGAAAGGGGCGAAATTGGGGCACGAAATGTCGGAAGAATAATAATAATAATAATAAACATTACAATTTCAATAGGGCATTCGCCAGGCGACTTGCAGTCGCCGCTCGGGCCCTAATAATAATAATAATAATAATAATAATAAACATTACAATTTCAATAGTGCTTTCGCCAGGCGACTTGCAGTCGCCGCTCGGGCCCTAAATATACGCCCTCCCTCCTCCTTCTCCTTCCTCCTCCGCACACACCTCTCTTCCTTTGTCAACGTGAACGCGCAGAGCGGACACAAACGGAGGTGCGTTGCAGCAGCAGTGCACAGCTGCAGCCCCCACACACACCTCCTCCCCTGCCCCACCAGCCAGGTAACACAAATGAATCGAGTCGAGTGTATTGTTTGCTAACTAAGCCTCAGTTACCAAGCTATTGCGACGCTATCCCAAATTCATAATAGATATGACGAGATGACCACCACACAACTAATGTCGGTAGAGTTTGCCGTTGGTACAGCAAGTGAATCTATCAGTATACTTAAGCTGAATATTTAGTCTTGTGTAGATTTACATTAGGCTAGATCATTAACACTTGCAGTAGCCTAATTTATTTGCTAAATTACAAACAAGCAATTCCCAATTTCCTGCAGAAAAAGTAGCCTTCTGCCTTGTTGTAATGTCACCAAACAGTCTTATTCATACTTTTGGTCTCTTTTTATTAATAATGCCTAGAAAGGAGAGGGTAAGAAAGGAAAAAGAAAGGGAGCTACAGCAGGCTGCCCAGGGAAGCAGCTCTCTGCTCTCCTGGATAAAAGCTTCCACCAGCAGCAAGGAGGAAGAGGAAGATGAAGATGAAAGGTCAGAGTCAAGACCAGAGTCATGTTAACTGTTAAGGGCCTTTTAAAGCTCAGATTTTAAAGTTGAACAGTTCCTCTAATTCTATTGAAATATCTTAAAAGCTGTCCACATTTTATTATAACTACACAAAGTGGTTTGTCGGTACTAAATCAGGCATGAAGCTATATTAGCTAATTATATTATTAAGTTATTTCTATGTTACAAGACTTGCAATAATCTTGTATTTACCTTAATAGGCTATTATTAAAACTTAAAAAATAGGCTATTATTAAAACTATTATTATTCTATTCTAGGCAGCTACAGCAGGGAAGCAGCTCTACTAGCATGGAAGATGAGGTAGATAAATCTCACACTGCTATAATAAGGCAGCCGGCAGTTCCACATGCCGCACAAAGTGCCCTTATTTTTCACTGAGCACCTGCCCCCCAAATTGTCTGTGCACGCCACTGCAGGTTACTCCATGGCAGTTGCCAACACGTTGGATGGCCCACTGATAATTCTCGGTGCTCCAAGATATCAACACAGAGGAATTGTGATGTCGGTTTTCGCAAGCAATATTAGCCAAACAATTGATCCCTTTAATTGGCAGGTGTGTACTCACAATTAAGATGATTGATGAAAAACAATGTAAAGAATCCATTTTTAATCTTAAATTGAAGGTTGTTGGTTTCTCACTTTGCTAATTATTTTTTGTTACTTACACAGTTTAAGATTGATGAATATTTTGGTGCAGTGGTTTGCGCCATGGATGTGGATCGTAACAGCTACACTGACCTAGTCCTCATATCTGCCCCTATGTACATGGACAGTGATAGAGAGGGAAGAGTTTATGTTTGCAGCCTATCACGTTTGGTAAATACATTTTATTAAATCCAGAATCCATTGACATTTTATAATGAGAATTCAAACATTGACTCTCACCTTTATATTTCCACCAAAAAATTGAGTGTCACTTCGATTCTCCATTAGTACTGAGAGGGGATGCATCTGACCAGGGATGGTTTGGGTCTTCTCTTGCTGTACTCCCGGACCTTAACCAAGATGGTCTCAATGATTTGGCAATTGGAGCACCTTTGGAGAATGAGGGACAAGGTAGCATTTTCCATCTTCCATGGTGAAGGAGGAGGAGGAAGGATTAGTCCTACTTACTCACAGGTGAGCGAGAGCTAAGAAGCAACAAGATGATGATGATTTAAATGATACATATGGCCTTATGTATTCAATATACAATCTAGACCAAATGTATCTGTCCGTGTATCATTCGTTCATTTGATATTCATTTGAGAATCCAAAATCAAAGAACCAAAAATGGCTTGATATTTCATTTGTTTATGAATGTGATACAAAAAAAGATCTTGGGCTTTATTTTTCAGAATTTTGATTTCAAGCTCAGGTGAATTTCTTTTTTTCATTTTTCATTTTCAATTTGATTTGATATTTAGATTTATGTTAAACATTTATATTTAACATTTGACATGTATATTTATATTTAACATTTAGATTCAACATTAATATTTAATATTTATATTCATCTTTAACATTTAACATTTAACATTATATTTAATATTTAGATTTAGATTTAATATTTAGATTTAATATTAAGATTTACATTTAATATTTAGATTTAATATTTAGATTTTTTTTAAACAACATTTTGATTTGATATTTAGATTTATGTTAAACTTTTAGATTTAACATTTGACATTTATATTCACATTTAACATTTATATTTAACATTTGACATTTTTATTTATATTTAATATTTATATTTATATTTAACCTTTATATTTAATATTTAGATTTACCATTTAGATTTAGTTGTAATATTAATTACATTTATATTTAGATTTAATATTTAACATTTAGATTTACATTTAACATTTATATTTAACATTTATAATTGACATTTATATTTATATTTTACATTTATATTTATATTTAATATTTAGATGTAACATTTATATTTATATTTAATATTAAGATTTAGATTTAACTTTTATATTTAGATTTCACATTTGACATTTATATTTAAATTTCATATTTACATTTAATATTGAATATTTAGATTTAGATGTAACATTTATATTTAGATTTAATATTAAGATTTATATTTAACATTTAGATTTATATTTCACATTTGACATTTATATTTAAATTCAATATTTACATTTAATATTGAATATTTAGATTTAGATTTAGATTTAATATTTAGATTTAACATTTAGATTTAGATTTAATGTTAAGATTTAGATTTAATATTTATATTTAACATTTAGATTTAATATTAAGTTTTAGATTTAGATTTCATATTTAGATTTAACATTTATATTTATATTTAATATTTAGATTTAGATTTAATATTTAGATTTAATATTAAGATTTTGATTTAATATTTATATTTGACATTTAGATTTTGATTGAATATTTAGATTTAGATTGAATATTTAGATTTAGATTTAACATTTATATTTATATTCAACATTTATATTTATATTTATATTTAAGATTTAGATTTAACATTTATATTTATATTCAACATTTATATTTATATTTAAGATTTAGATTTAGATTGAATATTTAGATTTCAATTCAAGATTTAGATTTAGATTTAAGATTTAGATTTAGATTGAATATTTATATTTAGATTTAACATTTATATTTATATTTAGATTTAATATTTATATTTAATATTAAGATTTAATATTTACATTTAACATTTAGATTTTGATTTAATATTTAGATTTAGATTTCATATTTAGATTTAATATTTAGATTTTGATTTAATATTTAGATTTCATATTTAGATTTAATATTTAGATTTTGATTTAATATTTAGATTTAGATTTCATATTTATATTTCATATTTAGATTTTGATTTAATATTTAGATTTAGATTGAATATTTAGATTTAGATTGAACATTTAGATTTAGATTTAACATTTATATTTAACATTTATATTTATATTTAAGATTTAGATTTAGATTGAATATTTAGATTTCAATTTAAGATTTAGATTTAACATTTATATTTAATATTTAGATTTAATATTTAGATTTAGATATAACATTTAGATTCAGATTTCATATTTAGATTTAACATTTATATTAATATTTAATATTTAGATTTAATATTTATATTTAATATTAAGATTTTGATTTAATATTCATATTTAACATTTAGATTTTGATTGAATATTTAGATTTAGATTGAATATTTAGATTTATATTTAATATTTAGATTTATATTTAAGATTAAGATGTAGATTGAATATTTAGATTTCAATTCAAGATTTAGATTTAGATTTAACATTTAGATTTAAGATTTAGATTGAATATTTATATTTATATTTAATATTTATATTTAATATTAAGATTTAATATTTACATTTAACATTTAGACTTTGATTTAATATTTAGATTTAGATTTCATATTTAGATTTAGATTGAATATTTAGATTTAGATTGACCATTTAGATTTAGATTTAACATTTATATTTAACATTTATATTTATATTTAAGATTTATATTTAGATTGAATATTTAGATTTCAATTTAATATTTAGATTTAACATTTATATTTAGATTTAGATTTCATATTTATATTTAATATTAAGATTTAATATTTACATTTAACATTTAGATTTTGATTTAATATTTAGATTTAGATTTCATATTTATATTTAATATTTAGATTTTGATTTAATATTTAGATTTCATATTTAGATTTTGATTTAATATTTAGATTTAGATTTCATATTTATATTTCATATTTAGATTTAATATTTAGATTTTGATTTAATATTTAGATTTAGATTTCATATTTATATTTCATATTTAGATTTTGATTTAATATTTAGATTTAGATTGAATATTTAGATTTAGATTGAACATTTAGATTTAGATTTAACATTTATAATTAACATTTATATTTATATTTAAGATTTAGATTTAGATTGAATATTTAGATTTCAATTCAAGATTTAGATTTAGATTTAACATTTAGATTTAAGATTTAAGATTTAAGATTTAGATTGAATATTTATATTTATATTTAATATTTATATTTAGATTTAATATTTATATTTAATATTAAGATTTAATATTTACATTTAACATTTAGACTTTGATTTAATATTTAGATTTAGATTTCATATTTAGATTTAGATTGAATATTTAGATTTAGATTGACCATTTAGATTTAGATTTAACATTTATATTTAACATTTATATTTATATTTAAGATTTATATTTAGATTGAATATTTAGATTTCAATTTAATATTTAGATTTAACATTTATATTTATATTTAGATTTCATATTTATATTTAATATTAAGATTTAATATTTACATTTAACATTTAGATTTTGATTTAATATTTAGATTTAAATTTCATATTTATATTTAATATTTAGATTTTGATTTAATATTTAGATTTAGATTTCATATTTATATTTAATATTTAGATTTTGATTTAATATTTAGATTTAGATTGAATATTTAGATTTAGATTGAACATTTAGATTTAGATTTACCATTTATATTTAACATTTATATATATATTTAAGATTTAGATTTAGATTGAATATTTAGATGTCAATTTAAGATATAGATTTAGATTTAACATTTATATTTAATATTTAGATTTAATATTTAGATTTAGATATAACATTTAGATTCAGATTTCATATTTAGATTTAACATTTATATTAATATTTAATATTTAGATTTAGATTTAATATTTATATTTAATATTAAGATTTTGATTTAATATTTATATTTAACATTTAGATTTTGATTGAATATTTAGATTTAGATTGAATATTTAGATTTAGATTTAACATTTATATTTATATTTAAGATTTAGATGTAGATTGAATATTTAGATTTCAATTCAAGATTTAGATTTAACATTTAGATTTAAGATTTAGATTTAGATTTAGATTGAATATTTATATTTATATTTAATATTTATATTTAGATTTAATATTTAGATTTAATATTAAGATTTAATATTTACATTTAACATTTAGACTTTGATTTAATATTTAGATTTAGATTTCATATTTATATTTTGATTTAATATTTAGATTTAGATTGAATATTTAGATTTAGATTGACCATTTAGATTTAGATTTAACATTTATATTTATATTTAACATTTATATTTATATTTAACATTTATATTTATATTTAAGATTTAGATTTAGATTGAATATTTAGATTTCAATTTAAGATTTCAATTTAACATTTATATTTAATATTTAGATTTAGATTTCATATTTATATTTAACATTTAGATTTTGATTTAATATTTAGATTTAACATTTATATTTATATTTAATATTTAGATTTGATATTAAGATTTTGATTTAATATTTATATTTAACATTTAGATTTTGATTGAATATTTAGATTTAGATTGAATATTTATATTTATATTTAGATTTAACATTTATATTTATATTTAACATTTATATTTATATTTAAGATTTAGATTTATATTTAATATTTAGATTTCGATTTAATATTTAGATTTAACATTAAGATTTAATATTTACATTTAACATTTAGATTTTGATTTAATATTTAGATTTAGATTTCATATTTATATTTAATATTTAGATTTTGATTTAATATTTAGATTTAGATTGAACATTTAGATTTAGATTTAACATTTATATTTATATTTAACATTTATATTTATATTTAAGATTTAGATTTAGATTGAATATTTAGATTTCAATTTAAGATTTAGATTTAGATTTCACATTTATATTTAATATTTAGATTTAGATTTAGATTTAACATTTATATATATTTAGATTTAATTTTTAGATTTAACATTAAGATAACATTAAGACACATTTTTAATATAACATGTTTTACACAAATTTCTGTCTTAAATGAAAGAAAAATTAGCTAAATGTGAGAAAAGTGAGCTAAATATTCAAAATATATCAGCTATAAGACTGTAACTGAAATTTTACAATAGACACCCCATATTCCAGGCCATGGAAATTGGAAAAATTAAATATCAAAAATAAATTTGTTTTGTTAATTTTCTTTTTTGACTTGAGCCTAAAATCAAAATTTGGAAAACAAAGCCAAAGTTCCTTTCTTGTATCACATTCATAAACAAATGAAATAATAAGCCTTTTTTTTCCTTTTTTTTTTACATTTGAATGAATATCAAATGAACAAATGATACACAGACCTTTATCTTTGATTAATTTAAATATTTTCATTCACATAGAGAATTGCTTCCTCTGAGGTCCACCAAGGACTGAAGTTCTTCGGGATGTCGTTCAGTCAGTCTTCTTTTGACCGTAGTAATGACAATCTGCCTGATTTAGCGGTGGGTTCAAAAGGAACAGTTGTCTTACTCACACATTATTAGTGTCACCTGTAATTCTACCATTTGTGTTAGTTTTTTTTTTTTTTTTTTTCAAAATAATCCCACAACCACAAAGTTTATAACCAGTGTTTATGGTAACAATTCTGTAGTTACACATTTAGGACAGATGTGTTCACCAATAACAGATTGTATCAGGCAGCTAAAATTACAAATGACAGTTGTCATTTTGGTGTTCTGTAAATTGGTAACTGTTCATTTTAGAATTGATTTTCAGATTTTACTGATCACTTTTAAAGCACGTCCGGGTCTAGCTCCAAGCTACATAGCAGATATGTTGACTCCATATGAGCTCCATTGGGTAGAGCCCTTCTGACTGTCCCAAAGTCGAGGGTGAAATCTAGAGGGGAACGTGCTCTCACCATCAGGGCCCCTCAGCTTTGGAACGACCTGCCAGAGGAAATAAGGCTCACGGATTCAGTTACTCCTTTTAAATCACTTCTCAAAACTCATTTCTACAGACTTGCTTTTATGTGATGTTGTTTGTTTGTTTGTTTATTGTCACTGTATTTTATTAATTTTATTTTACTTTATCTCATTTATTTTATCATATATTTGTATATTATATTTTCATCATCTCTTTACTGTATTTCATTGTCCTCTACCTTCATCTTGTCAGTATCAGTCAGTATCAGTATTGCTACTTTCTGTATTGTGTGTTTGCTTTGTATTGAACTGCTTTTGCTTTGTCTGTCAAAGCACTTTGTAAACTTTGTTTTTAAAGGTGATATTATTATTAGTATTATTATGTATTTTCCTACTCTGTCAATATCCAGGTCAAGGCCCATAGTAATGGTGGAAGCTTCAATGACATTCAACCCAAACCAAATCCAAACCCAAAACTCAGACTGCTCAACACCATTGGATAATTCTCTTCATTGTTTTTAAACCACAGACCCACTGTCTATCCATTTAGATACTTGTATGTGTGCACATGAGTAACCTTTAAATGAAACTCTAATCTGTTCCAGCAAGAGCAATTATTAATTACACTTTCACACTGGATGCCCAACTCAAGGTCCCAAATAACCGAGCTTACATCAGAGACAAACAACGAGAGCAGACCGGAACATTAACTCTTACCTTTGAGCAAAAATGCAACGATGTGAAATTCCTCATTCAGGTGAGTTGTTAAAAAACCTTATAACATCAGCAATACAACCAACCCTCACTACCTTGATTTTAACAATAGTGCCCTTCTCTCACAGGCCTGTCCAGACGATTCTCTGAATCCAGTTAACAATGAGCTCCAATTCATCTTTGACGGTTTGCCTTCTAGCACAGGTCTCAGACCAAGTCTAGCCCAGCAGGTTCAGACAACAATCTTTCATCCTGTGAGTAATATTTAAAAACACCTTCATTTATTGGTTGGTTTTAAATCACACTGAAGGCTTTTTCAAACCTATAGTTTGTTTGCTCTGCTCTGAATCAGTGGATGAGTTTGTAAACTTGGTTCGATCAAACTTTCTGAACTTTCTCTTTGAGGAGTGTTTGTCACCTGTTGACACTACGTTTTGTGAATCATGGTTGCCAGGTCACGACAGATATTACTACAGAATCTACCATTACCTACTATGTGGAGAGCTCTGCAGTGCTATGAAATGTGCTTTCTAAATAATGTTTAGTTGTAATTCCATTTCTTTGTCATGTCTGTCTCGGCTGTTTGCTCTTACACTTTGTGAACAAACATAGCTTACTTCATACTGTCTTCCACAGTTGGTGTTTGAGATCAACTGTGGCACTGACAACGACTGTGTAGAAAAGTTGAAAGTGGATTTCAACTTCTCCCGGGTGAGGCTGAATTTCAAATGTTAAGCTTGAATTGGATGTGTGGATCTACTGTAGTATTTGTGGATTGGCACACACTGGACTTAAAGTTACATGCACTCTGATGCTCTTTGTGCATTCACTTTTCTATTTTATCATAATCTATCAGATCCTCTGAGGTTAAAGTAGGCATTGATGAACTGCTGAATGTCACTGTCTCAGTGGAAAACAGTCATGAAAACTCCTACAACAGCCGTGTCATTCTCACTTACCCACCTGGGCTTTCCTACAGGAAGTTTATATCACTGAAGGTTAGGATCAAGTCTGTTTCAATTCAACTGTGGTCAGCTGCTTACTGGAGCTGTGCAGTGATTCTGGATAATGTTTGCTTTTGTTTTACTTATTTATTTCTTAATAAAAGGAATAATTGAGTGCAACTCCTTGGACAGTGGAGCTGGCTTATCTCAGGGAAGAACAGACTGCACTATTGACAAGCATATTTTCAAGAGCAACACTAAGGTTTGTAGTGTGTACTGAAGCATCTCATCTCACTGCAGCTGAGCCAAGAGAGGAGGCAATCCGATCTCTCTCATTCATTTCATTTCAGGTTCTCTTCATTGTGTCCTATGGGATCGACACCACTTATAAACTTGACAGGACGTTAATTATCACTGCAAATGCCACCAGGTGCTGTTCTGTTCATCTGCCAGCCTTTAAGTACCTCAATATGTATATGGACATGATGATTATCATTATTGTTATTCATGTGTACAATTAATTTCACCTCTCTTTCAGTGGGAATCAGCACGCCAGTGGAAGCGAACTTTACAAAATAAAAAGGATTGATGTGAAGTACAGCATTTATGCTACAATTGAAAGGTTTTTATGTTTTATGTGATTTAACAGAATAAAAAGATTTTAGAATAATTTAAGGTGACATTGTAAATTCCAATATCTATGAAACATTCAATGTTTCTGTTCAGTTCCCTCAGCTACACCAATTTCAGTCACGGAAAGAATGATTTGCAGAAACCAGTCCAACAACCAATTGTGGTAAAATACTATATCATAATATCAATATGTATATTTTAAAGTTCATAAACATGATTCAGACTTGACTTCAATGCTCAGTTTTTTTCCTCCCCCACTAGCTTGCAAATGACAACAGAGTGCTGAATTTAACTATGGTGATCAGGGTGCCAGTAAAGCTCGGTGATAAAGACATTTGGGTGAATTCCAACAGCTTGCAGGTAACATATGCGGGAGCTCATTGTTACTAAAACTCCACGTCTCAAATGTAGATGTTTTTATGAAACTAAAGCCTTGTGGATGGATATGTTCTCTGTTAAATTGACATGAATTGGCTCTATTTCAGATTCCAGACTGCCACAGAGACAAAGATGAAAAACCTACTGTCACAAATTTTGTTGCTGAGATACAAACAAATAAGTCTGTGGTAAGTAGCCACCTGTACATGGTGGAATTTAGTCTAATATATTTAGAAGTGTGTGGTGTTTCATTGCATTGCCATCAAGTTTTCTGTGTTTCCAGCAATAAATTTAGGTCCTCTTTTAATCACCCACAGGACTGCTCTGTAGCCTGGTGCAGAGTGTTCAAGTGCAATCGATTCATGGGAAGCCTGGAGCGTCAAACATACACAATCTCTGCTAACCTTAGTTCAGGATGGATAGAGCAGGTAATTAATGTGTTTCGATTAAAATAATTATTTTCTAATAAAAATGAACAACCTGAAAGATCCAATTAAATGGACACTGGACGGTGTTTCTCATTCAGATTGGACTTAAGTCTGCCAGATTCCTCTTGACTAGTACGGCCACTCTGGAGTTTGACAGAAACCAGTACATTTTCTTTTTACCAGGGTCAAATAACAACCCTCTGGTTCACAAGGTAATTACACATTGGATTTGTTTATCTGTGTTTGAAAAGAGCTTGAATGTAGATCTGATCCAAAGTCTTCACATCTCAGATTGTAACACAGGTAGAAGTGTATCCTGAACCAGACTTCACCAGAGAGATCGTCAGAGGATTCCTGGGAGGTTTGGCTCTACTCATTCTACTCACTGCTGCCCTGACTCAGGTGAGATACTGTAATACACTATTTCAGTTTATAACACAGCATGACGGAGGCATTAAGACAATTTGAAGCCTGGTAATGGGCACTCTTGATCACAAAATATATGAATGCAGTGTCTTTACATTTTCATTATTCTCTCATTTGGTTTGGTTCTTTTTATGTGTGCATTTCTATTGCAAGATCAGTGGAGTTTTTTTTATATAACTTCCTTTGCTTTCTACTCTTAGGGCAGATTTTTAAACAATAAATACAAGAACATGATGAATGAGGGACAAGAGGCTGGTGAGGAGGCTGAGGAAGGTGAATCCGCTCCAGAATACGAAAACATTGAATTAGTTAATCTGTGAATAAATTGTGCATTTTTGTCGTTAATAGAAAAAAAATTCTATCTATCTATGTGTGTTAATGCACACACACACACACACACACACACACACACACACACACACACACACACACACACACACACACACACACACACACACACACACACACACACACACACACACACACACACACAATATTGCCAAAAGTATTGGCTCACCTGCCTTGACTCGCATATGAATTTAAGTGACATCCCATTCTTAATCCATATGGTTTAATATGACGTCGGTCCACCCTTTGCAGCTGTAACAGCTTCAACTCTTCTGGGAAGGCTTTCCACAAGGTTTAGGAGTGTGTTTATGGGAATTTTTGACCATTCTTCCAGAAGCGCATTTGTGAGGTCACACACTGATGTTGGACGAGAAGGCCTGGCTCTCAGTCTCCGCTCTAATTCATCCCAAAGGTGTTCTATCGGGTTGAGGTCAGGACTCTGTGCAGGCCAGTCAAGTTCATCCACACCAAACTCTCTCATCCATGTCATTATGGACCTTGCTTTGTGCACTGGTGCACAGTCATGTTCGAACAGGAAGGGGCCATCCCCAAACTGTTCCCACAAAGTTGGGAGCATGGAATTGTCCAGAATCTCTTGGTATGCTGAAGCATTCAGAGTTCCTTTCACTGGAACTAAGGGGCCAAGCCCAGCTCCTGAAAAACAACCCCACACCATAATCCCCCCTCCACCAAACTTTACACTTGGCACAATGCAGTCAGAAAAGTACCGTTCTCCAGGCAACCGCCAAACCCAGACTCGTCCATCCAGGGCCGGCCCAAGCCTCCATGGGGCCCTAAGCAAAATTTGATTTTGGGGCCCTCTATAACCATCTATGGTTTTTTCAGATTAAAAACTGAAATGGTAGCAAATTCAGCTACAAGAGCAGCCTGGGGTTGATTTACACTTAATATTCAAAGTGATATAGTACTAAGTGGGATACTGAATGTCATCTAGGCCAACTAAAAGTAACAAAATAAACCAATAGTTTACTGTAAACACAATCTGCTTTATTATGTTTTGTTTTAAATAAACTGCAACAGCAAATGTACAAAACAGACAGTATTAAATAAAATAAATTTAAAAAATATCAGACAAATACTTAAATAATGATGTAAATCAACAGAGGCACCTGAAACAATGTAACACAAATGGTTTATAAATAAAATATAAAGTAGTCTGACAGGAAAGAGGGACACTCAGCTGGGTCTACTGGTGGAGCTGCTGATCCCTGCTGCAAACTGGATGCTGAAGAAGTAGATGAAACATCAGTCTCGATGACCAAAGATGAAGGACCTATAGGGAAATTAAATTAATAGTTTTGGAAAAAATTATTCATCTCAGAATATTCTGCAGTACACTGAGCAATTATAAAGGCTGTTTTATTGTTAACTTACCAGGTACAGCTGAGTTAGCAGAAGACACAGAAGGCACAGTGGATGGAGCAGAGGATAGAGATAGACCTGAGATGAAAAACAACAACATAAAAAGCTAGCTATGTTATAGTCATATTACACTTGAAAATTATGCAGCTTATTTTCTAAATAAAAAAGTACAGCTATAGCTTGTAATAAGAAAACAAACTGCCAGTGGAACAACTGAACATTGCTTGAGAAGTTTTGAAATAATACGCATTTGTCTAAAAACATGTCCCTTGTCATATGATTATATCTTAAAATAAAAAAACAATATTCATCTCAGTATGTTCTGCAGTGCACTGAGCAATTAAAGGCTGTTTTGTTGTTAACTTACCAGGTACAGCTGAGGTTGCAGAGAGGACAGTGGGCACAGAGGATGGAGCAGAGGATAGAGATGGACCTGAGATGAAAAACATGTCCCTTGTCATATGATTATATCTTATATTATTACATCTTAATGAGATAATTTGACTAGTAATTAAATATATATGGCAACAGTTTTTCGATCACCTGATTCATCAGCCTTGGCTGCTCCTGAGGAGGTGAATTGCTCCTGGGCTGAGTCAGTGCCTCCTCCAAAATACCTTAACAGTGCTCCTGGGGAAGTTTCATATAACGTATGATCATAATAGGGAGTTGATGTAAAAGGAATATGTTTATTTACTCACATAAATGACTGTGCTCTGCAGCAAACAATTGCAAACAACATACCACAAACTATAAGTTAACTAAGTTAATTCATTAATGCAAAACCATATTGATAGCAAACGTCACTGCGTTTGTAATTAACGTTAGTTATCAAACATTTGCTATCAAACATTATCAAAAACGTTGTTTTGATGCCAAAAAGCGACCGAGAATAAAACTGAGAATCAACTTATTCAAAGTATTACACAAACACAAAAACGTTAGCTAGCTAATTTGCTATTATAGGCTAACGTAGTTGGAACAACATATCAACAATAATTAGGGACTTTCCTAATTTGAGGAAACTTTTCAAACTCTCCATTACACCAAATGTTACATTACCAAGACATACCTTTATCTTGTTGTTTTCCTCCTCTTCCTTTTTCTTTTTTCTGCCCCTGAAGGATATGTCCTTTTTTACAACATTATTCACCTGCTCCTAGCTCCTGGATGCTCAGTGCGCACTGCACACGTTACTAGTGCAGCTCTGACATTTCGAGCAGAGTAGCAGTAGGAAGTAGTTTCCTACTGCCTCTCTGTTAACATAATATTGTTGTTGTTTTTTTGTACAAAAATGCACATTTGATAATATATGAATCATCACCACTCACACATGGAAATAAAACATTAATTACTTATTTCTATCTTAAGTCAATTGCTCTGCTCTTGGGGCCCCCTAGTGGTCACGGGGCCCTAAGCAGCTGCTTAGTTCGCTTATGCCTTGGGCCGGCCCTGCGTCCATCAGATTGCCAGATGGTGAAGCGCGATTCGTCACTCCCGAGAACGCGTCTCCACTGCTCTAGAGTCCAGTGGCGGCGTGCTTTACACCACTGCATCCGACGCCTTGCAATGCACTGGCTTGGATGCAGCTTCTCAGCCATGGAAACCCATTCCATGAAGCTCTCTACGCACTGTTCTTGAGCCAATCAGAAGGCCACATGAAGTTTGGGGGTCTGTAGCGATTGACTCTGCAGAAAGTTGGCGACCTTTGCGCACTATGCGCCTCAGCATCCGCTGATCCCGCTCCGTCATTTTACGTGGCCTACCACTTTGTGGCTGAGTTGCTGTCGTTCCCAATCGCTTCCACTTTGTTATAATACCACTGACAGTGTCTGTGGAATATTTAGGAGCGAGGAAATTTCACGACTGGACTTGTTGCACAGGTGGCATCCTATCATAGTACTACGCTGGAATTCACTGAGCTCCTGAGAGCGACCCATTCTTTCACAAATGTTTGTAGAAACAGTCTGCATGCCTTGGTGCTTGATTGTATACACCTGTGGCCATGGAAGTGATTGGAACACTTGATTTCAATAATTTGGATGGGTGAGTGAATACTTTTGGCAATATAGTATGTTTATATATATACATAGCTATGTTCATATTTGTGCAATCACTTTCAATTCATTAACCTGAGAGAGAGCTTGTGATCCATGCATTGAGTGACAACAATTTTAGAGCTTCAAAACTGATTTTTGAATCCACATTTTGAACTGAATAGCTTGCTGTCTATAGTCAAACATTCATACCTATATCCTTGCAGACTGTGAAAGTGAAAAATAATTCAATATAGTACAATTCTCTGGAGTCTGATTCTCATCACATGATGTACTGTAAAACTGCTGAAATACAAGGTGGAACGCTTCAGAGCAAGCACCTTACTTGCTTGAAATAAACATGTCATTGATACCACTTTTACTGACAATGTGTACTGCTTTGTTTTTAAATGCATTTAAAATATGTAAATGTTGTGCTCTGAATGTATGTAAAAAAAAAAACCCCTGCTCTGATGCTTCATGAATGTTAATTTTATGAAATAGAAATAAGTTTAAAATAAAAACTGACCTCATAGAAAGCTCATCATGCTTTTCATGTAGACAGACAATGGAGGTATAATTAAGTAGAGGATAAATAACAAGGGTTTACCTTCATTATACCAGATTCAGTGAAATATTTAGGAACAGAGAGTGGATTTTAAAAGAATTAATCATATTACAAAAAATACAACAATGAAAATATCTTTCATTGTTATAAAAATATAAACATGTTTGGAAGTGCCTTATAATGCAACATTTTCTCAACACTTTATTCTGTTTGACTTGAGTTACTGTAAGAGCATTTACAGAATATAAACAAGGCTAATGTAGGATGTTTAAAGCTATCAGTTGACTTTTAAGTACTACAAGTAGTACATCAACTACTTTGTACTTTTTGTTAAATTTCTACTGGCTGTGGTAACACAATGCCAGGATGTGACCAACAGGCCTACAACAAACAATTTACCTTTTATATTGAATATCAGCGGAGAAAAAAGCACTAATAATTGATGATATACATGCTGGTGTCGTTTAAAAGAAGATCAGAATCATTTTAAAACGTTTTTAAAAATATTTTATTTCAAAGGGAATACTGAACTGTATCTCGTTCCCTACCACCATTATTGATTTTTATGTGCCAAGAAATAAAAGCTGACTTGGTATCTGTCTCCACATACTGTATGATGCATATTTGACAAAACACTAAAAGATTCACATTGCAACAAATTCATGAATCCATTGTTAAGCAAAACGAGTTTGTGAACATCATACAGAGATTTTGCCAACTCAGAAAGCACATGCGATTATTAACAGTACATTTCAGCCTAGCACATTCCAAGATAAAGAGCACAGATTTTGCAGTATATATTTGTGTTGTCAGCTACAGTTTTAAAAAAGCTGTATATACTGCAGTTTCTCTCTTACATACCCACATACATGTAATACTTTTAAAATTGCACATTTACACATTCACAGAAACAGTTATGTCAAGACAAAAAAATTTGATTTGGTCCCAAACAACCAGTTAACCATCAGTGACAGTTATTCATGAGATCCAGGAAGTATTCAGTACCAAATTTGTAACTGAAAAAACATGAGGCATCAGTTTCTATGTTTTATCCATGTAATTGCAAAGTAAATTGTTCACGTTTGTCCAGTTTCTGCTCTTCACAACTGGATGACAACAACAGTTATCAATCATGACATTATTGATGAGGAAATCTTTGGGATTTTGGAGTTCACTTGTCACGCACACACACACACTCACACACTCACCACACATTCTGTTACAATAAAAAAGATAAAAACTGAATATGTTTGCTGCCACAATTATAACAGCGGAAGACATCTAGCACACAATCTTGGTCTGACACCATCAAACAACCGCAAATTACTTGGATTGTTCTCTGAAATTTGATTGGTTTCGCTTTTCTCCTTTTTTTTGTCAGTCAAGACATCTTTGCTGAACAGTTGAATCTCATTACAGAGCTGGTTTTTGCATAAAATGTGAAAAATCGATCAATAACTCCCTCAGTTTTAAACCACACGCAATTTTTATACAAACATATTCTCGCACAAAAATCGACACTGTCTGGAGTAAACATAAAAAAACATTCATTTATAGTATATTACATATTTATAATGTGAGGGTAACTATTTTAACCATAAGGAAAACATCTTGCCATCAAAAGATTGCACACAATAGTTGGCTAAAATAATCCAATGACACAGTGGAACATTAAAAATGGCATTGTTATTAAAAATAGATCCAACATTTGAACAGAATGTTACATTGTATTTTGATCCTTTACAAAATGAGGACATGATTTTTTTTTTTCCTGGAATACAAAAAAGTATGAAAGGCTGAGAAAAAAAACAAAAAACAGGCAGATCTGCACACAAAGAGATGAGTTTTAAAACAGGCCCTTGCTTTTCTTCCGATTTTTCTGCTTCCAGTTTGGCAGGGCTTTGAACTCCACCCGACTCATCTCAAAAAGTTTCTGCAAAATAGTAACGCAAGAGGACAACAAATGTAACACCAGAGGTGATATGCCACAACATGTTGTTCTCGTGTGCAGAGGGCTGTCGTAACAAATTGTGTTTCTGTGTCACTCACAGATGTTTGTGCGACTGTAACATTTACTATATGTGGAATATTTAGCACATTTAAAGACACTCATGCATAATATAAGCATGCATGACTGTCTAATCAACATCAATAAGCACACAACTAATTTCATGTGATTTATGTTTTTCCTTTAGTGCTTTTTTTATTTTTCCTTTTTTTTTTAATGTGCAACAGCTTTGTGGATATGATTTGAAATGTTTGTCATTTTGTTTGCTTTCTTTTGTACACACTGCATGAAATGAATTGCAAATTAATTATTTCATTTAGCACTAAAATTGGTCTTATGATCCTCTCTTTTCCCTACCTTGAAGTCTTCATCAGAGAGATAATCCTCCAGGCGTAGAGGATCCACTCCCTCAGGCAGCGGTGTCTTGGTGAGCTCCTCGATGGAATACTGCAGCTTACTGAGTTTAGACAGCGCCTCCTTCACTAAGATCACCTTCTTGGAGCCCTCGGCCTGCATGAACATGACTTACATTAGATAAAAAAAATGCAAACTGAAATACTGTAAATATCATACCTCCATTTTTCTAAGCCAGAATTAAACAATTTAATACATTTAAATAAGATTAAAATATGTGCAGATCAATAATAGCTAAGAATATACAGTACTGGGCTGATGGGAGACTGAAAAGATGCTGAACACAATCTGCACAACACTTACTTAACATAAAATTCTGCATTCCAGGTTTAAAATGACACATGTGAGGTTAAATATTTATATTATTATAATTATTATCATTGTCATTATATCACTTGAATATATATCACTCTTGAACAGTGCGACAATTTGGATTCTTTCTAGTGTCAACAACATGAAATGCAGCTTTCTCCTGTCCCACTCTGGCAGCTCTCTCAACCCCAACACAGACTTTTCACATTGGAAAAAAGAGACATTTTTCCCACCTTTGAAGCCACACTGGCATCCTTCTCCCAGTATGGGAAGATGTTGGTAAAGGTGAGCGGCTCACAGCCTGCTAGGACCAGATAGGCCTGAGGGGGGCGCCGAGGGTTCTTTTCTATAAATCACACGAAACCAAAAAAAAATCGTTTGAGTTCATTTCCACATTCAGAAACCTTCAGTATTTTCAAAATACTGATGAAATAAAAACAATATCAATTAATAATTTTATTGACACCTATTGGCACCTTTAAAGAAATATTAAAAGACAGTGCATGGGCATCTTAATACAGTGCTTGGCTGTGAGCTCTGACCTTTGCAGTACTGCATCACAGTCTCCATGGCACATTTCCTCTCGTTGTCCCAGCGCATCTTTGCTGAGCCGGTACACTGCGTGTCTTCAGGCTGCCAGCCCTGCCACAGGTACACCTCCATACGGTTATCCAGCAGAAACAAGGCTGGTGAAATAATAACAGTAGAATCAGATGAAATGATAAAGCACTAACATACAGGAGCATAGACAAAGAGTCTTTCAAGACTGCTGCTTTAGGTTTTCATCAGTGCAAAGATTCAAACAGGGAACAACATGTTACTGAATGTTTTTGAAACGTTTGCATCTTTGTGTGTCCTAGTTGAGAAACAGAACATCTGCTGTAATTTCTCATGACTATTAATCCCTAAAATGTACAAATTATTTTGATGAATGCCTCATAAGAGGGCAAAAGCTTCCAAATATGGGATAGCAAGATTTAAAGTACAGACTGTGACAATCTGACCTTGCAAAGTGAATAAATAGTCCAATTCCTGGTAAATAAATTCAGTCATGTATGTTTTCCTTTTTACTAAAAGTTGCTCTTTAACATTATTCTAGGATAACATTTTTTAAATAGTTAAACATCCAACTACTCCTGAAAGAAGGTGAATGTTTAACTTCTCAGGCAACATCAGACGAAGACCAAAGTAGTGTCTGGTTCTGTACCTGGCTGCGGTGCAGAGTACAGGTTCTCCTGGAGGAAGGGCATCGCCATGACTCCCTCTATCACCCTGGCAGGATACAGCTGCTCCTCCCCTTCAAACACTCCGGAGCTGGCACTGAGCCGGAACAGCCGTGGAGTGTAGTTGTACTTCCCTGGATCTGGAAACAACACACAAATCAGAAGCAGACGTTAATGATCTTTCTCTGTCTTTCTTGCTGATCGTGTGTTGTTTAGTAGAGTTAGGGAGTGAAAAGTACTAGAAGTTTCTGAGTGATTTAAAGCAGCATGTGGATGTCAGGACAAACCTTGCAGCATACAGTCGTAGGCCTTCTTGTCTTGCTGACCCAGAGCCTCCAAGAACTCTGAAGGTTCAGCTCCTTCATCAATCTCCTCAATTTTTACACTGCTGGAGCTGCTCAGACCCAACTCTGAGGGACACCTTGAAGATACAAACATACAGAATATTGTCAGTCCACCACAGTACATATGATCATCTATTAGACATCCACTTGCACTCCATCTGCACATCTTACCTCTGGGTTAGTTTGTCCACAGCCCTTTTGGCCACTTGCCTGGCGCTGATATGTGCTTTACAGCCATGCCACAAGTAGAGACGGCCTGTGTGAGCGTTAAGCAGCACCAGGCTGGCACGAGAGCGCAGGCTCGCACGCTGGCAGTCCACCTCCACCAGCGAGGCCTCCACCTCTGCTTCACCACGTACACAAAACAACTTCCAGCCCTCTGGAGAAGGAACACAGACATGGTAAGAAGTGTTAATGTCAGAGTATCACTGGAAGAATTCAGTGTGTCTGTTCGGAAATGAACGAGAGACTGTATAAATATACTTTATTACCGGTGTTGACACTGTCCTCTCGACTGCCCTTGTGAATGATCAAACCTCCCTGGAATAGCTGGAGGAAGCAGGGAGGCTCTTTCCCCTGACTCACCAACATCTGGATAGACGGATACAAGCAGATAAATAAAGACAATTAAAAAAAAAAGAAGATAATTAGGTGTGCTAATCTGGACCATTTACATTAAAAGCAACAATTTATGGACTATGTTGTATGTGACAACTGATGTAACTGATACTGACCTGTGAGCCCCTGAAGTTGCCCAGCTCCACTGTCATTAGAGCCGAAGTTCCTTTCTCGCTGATGCTGGAGTGGCGGCCCTGCCAGAAAAAACAAGCAGTCCTCTCCCTTCCAGGAGCACCGGCACTCAGCTCCCCAGGTTTCTGCCGCTTCCCCACTGACAGAACAGCAAACCATCACAGTGTAGTTAGTGGATGAAAGAAGGTTTTCACACCATGCCAACCACAGTTATCTGCACCTTTTCTCACTTTTTTTGGTGATAAAAATATTTTTCAGCAGCTTTTTTTTTCTTTTTTCAAAAGATCTTTTGCTGCCAAGGTACTGCAATATTTTCATCATATTAAAACCTCCCATTTCACAAGTTCACAGGTTTATTGTTTAGGCATTAAACTGAGCCAAATGTATGACTCACCAAGTGTGGTGATGGAGTACTTCCAGCGGATAATGTAGGCGTCACCCTCGTGTAATTGGCCCAGGCTCTCTTTCGGCAGTTCCTCCTCACCGTGCTCTTTGATGTGCCAGGCATCTACAGCTACTGTGGTCAACTCTGCCTGCCTTCTGTCCTCTGTCCGCACCAGACCATGACCCCGCTCGACGTCCACCCCTTCCAGAACAGACTTCACAGGCTCCACCTCGTTATCCAGCAGGGCTTTGGCATCGCATGGCTGCAGTTCCAAGTCAAGTGGGGAGCGTACACTGGAGTGAACCGGGCTCTGAGCAGACAGAGGAAGCAAGATCATTTTTAACTTTTCAGATTTCCTGCTAACGATAAATCATAATGCATGAACTCAATGTTTTCCTACAACCTAGCAGAATATAGAAATTTCCATCATTGTCTACCTTAGTTTCCTCGGCTTGGGCTGCTTCTTCCTTTTTCCTCTCGGCCCAGTCCAGGAACTTCTCTCTGAACAAGGACGTCTCATTGTGCTCTGACAGCCGGCCAAACAGAGACCAGCTTGGACGGCCCTCCCCTTGCCTAGACATCACACACACAGTCATTTAAAAAGTCTCTTCTGTGCAGCTTGTTATCTGACCTAATGTAATGGCAAGATCAAACCACTAGGGGCTACAATAACACAACCAATTATCTTTGCTTTAATTTATGTGCAGTTTAAAATGAAACAAAACTGCATTTGTCAGGTGCAAAGCAGGCACTCACTAACATTAAATAAAACATACTCTAAGTGCACTTCAGCTTTGAAGGTGGGGGGATTCGCATGTCATACTCACTGAGGCACATCCTTGTTTGTGCAGGAGGCGTCTAAAGGGTTGACTCTGCAGCTCGTGTAGTCATAGCTGCCACTATAGAGCTGTTTGCCCAATTTGACGGCTACTTTTCTGTCACCCAAGGGCACGTCTTTCCCATGCCATACGTACACTTCACCGCCAAAGTCAAACACTAATACCTGGTGTGGGATGGGGTATTAGGAGGAAGAAGGAGAAAGGATGGGAAAAAGAGGGTGTTACTACAACAATAGAAACAGCATACGTATGGTTTGGTCACAACAATATTGCTTTCTTTCTATGCAATTAATGTAACTTTTAAAATGCGGAAAAAGGGTTCCAATTTCTATATCGGTATAGGAAGTCACTAATCCAATAGCTTTGTTACCTCTTTAGAGTTGAGCAGAGTGACACTTGGGATGGATGCCCAGGCGTCTTCATGAGGCACCAGTTTTTCTCCTTCGAGTCTGTACACTCCATTAGAGTCTACTATTCCACTCTCATAGAGCTCATCCTCCTCTGGCTCCCCTGCCCCTATAACATACACACACACACACACACACACACGCGCACACGCACACAGCAGAATGAGCAGGTTGAACATATGTGCAGGGTGGCAAAAGGGGGGTTGGTAGACAGATAATCCTTGAAATGGTAAACCAGGCTTCAAGTCTCTATGCCAGAAAGCATCCATAGTGAAAACAAGGGACACCTGCTTATTGATTAGAGTCAATAGAAGCTGAGATGAACTTTGTGTATTGGTGGTGATGCTAAATGTGTGCATGTACCTCTATACTGGGTCTTTCCTCCCAGCAGAGTCCAGAACTCTTTGGCCCATCTGTTATCAGTGTTGATGCCTTCCTCCAGCACGGTCACTTGAGGGGCTTTACAGCCCAGGTCCCTCTTGGCCTGAACGAACGCTGCCATCTCTGATGCCTGGCCACACAAAGCGCATGTCATGATCATGTGGAATTTATCAAAAAGTACGAGCTCCTGTCTAAACACTCATATGCAACATTGGTTCAAAAGCCTTTTATCCTGTGTACCTTCGCTTTCTCAATGACGTTGGCAAACTCGCCGCTCCACATGAAACACTGCTTTGGTGTGATGAGAAGGAAGCAGTCACCGCTGTTTAGAGAGTTGGCTGTAGGCTCCACCAAGCGCACCTGGATGTGCCTCCGACCTAAAGACAACACAAATATAGTACACACACACACACACGTCTGGGGTTAGACACATTGACAGAGTGAAGAAACAACCCATCCTAAGAAAATGCAGCATGTGCTTCTTTGCAACCAGATTTCAACAAAACAGCGATATGATTCAAAACACACATTAAAAACACATTTGTGTTTCCCATTAAGTTTTAAGAGTTTTCAGACTATTTGCATTTCATTATAAACAGCTGTGGGTGAGAGATGATATATTTGTTACTACATGTGCATTCAACAAATATTTATAGACAACAAACACAGTACATCCTCTTAAGTTTCTGACCTTTGATGCGAATAAGCATAAGCTTGTGGAAAGGAAGCGCACTGTTGTTGGTCACAACATCAGTGGATTTCACACTGCGCAGGCTGACCTTGCGGAAGTTCTCTTTGCTGGCGAGGCCTGCCAAGGCTACATCAGCCAGGTTGTGTTTTGAGTGTTTTGCCACTGGATGGAAGAATGAAAGGATGGTCAGTGACAATAATCAACTTATACAGTGTACATGTTGAATGACTAATCATTACTGTTTGTGTTTAGTATAGATGATGAGTATAGAGATGTCTTCTTTTAAGTGATCTATGCTGTACAGCCCATGTATAACCGCTTCCTCTTGTTAAACCAGTAAAAATGTCACGTAAGTAAGTATCAATACAGAGGAACTGAATACAGTACATACAAAGGCAGCAACATAAACATGTATGAATATCTGGTAGCTAAACCACGGGTACTTTCAGAGCAGCTTCACTCCGGGAAGACTTCAACTTTCATGTTCGTGGTATGTTCACTCAAGTAACTGAGTTACAGGCAGCTGTAGTAATTCAATTTCTTAAATGTCATGTAAACGCTAAACCCGTTTTCTGTAATCACAAAGGGAAAAGGTGATTTTGGCACTGCTTTTCTTGGCCACATTAACACGTAACTAGGAATCTAGAATTCTGACACATAATGTGTCAATGTATTTAAAATAATTTTTATCAAAATGAGACAAATTGAAACTGACCAGGTAGCCTCTATAAATCACAAAAGGCAGAAGGCAGCATCTGGCATCACTAAAATTCACTAAAATAAGCGGTTTCTAAAACAAGGTTGGGGTAGGGAAGAAAACTGATGACTGTAAACGCAGCTTTCATTAAATTAATACAGTGTGTGTAAACAAATTGTCCGACTCTGAATCTGATGGCAATTAAAGTTGTTTTACATGTTGTATTATTTTGGGCATCCCCTACAAACAAAGACCTATAATATCAGGATATTCCATATTAAAACAACAGTACTACATATACACTGAGGGCCTGATGAATAAAGTTTTGCTTGTGTAAAAACGTGTGCAAACTTGACATGACCCGCAAAAAAATGTGCAAGTTGATCTACTAACGCAGCGCACTGAGGCTTGCGTCTTTCAAATGTGCAAGATAATACGCGCTGTCCATTTAGTACGTTTGCCATAATGAATATACAATCTTAGCAGTGCTACAACAGTAGGTAAATTTTGAGTAATCCTACTCCTCTCCACTTGGATCCTCTTGGTCTCCACTGTGGCGACGTTAAGCCTCTGTTCTGTGTAGACCTGGCGGATATCATTGCGGGCAGCCAGAGCTCGCAGAGGGTTCCTGGAGCCCTGATTCCTTCTTGCTGGTCGCACTGCACGCTTGTGCTCAGCTACAGATGAAGTGAGCCTGAACAAAAATACACACAAAACAAGATATTTATTCATCCAAACAACACAAGAACTAGAAAATAGACTCGAGAAATTATAACACATTAATGTCATATGATATGAAGTAGAATAAAGTATAATGGTGATATTTTTTCTGTCAGAACAATGTGTTCTGCATTTTTGTATTGTAAATATCCAACAAAAACTTTTAAGGAACATTTTTAGGACATTAATGATGGCAAAGGATCCATAAACTACATTTCTGTCAATTAGATGCAGAAAAAAAAAATCGCATTCAATATTATTATGAACTAACTTTGGTGTATTGGCCAGGATCTGGCTCAGGTCCTCCTCAGTCAAAACCACACTGGAGTCCTGCAGTATCAAGGGTGAGGCTGATTTGTAGAAGCTGCCAAATGTCTCATCATCATCCAGGGTCATCACTTCTTTTTCCGTCTCTGCTGTCACCTCGATGGTGGATGTTTTGCTTTTGCTCACACCTGACCATGACAGGAAACAGGAAGGATTAAATCAAAATGTTCTCTTGCAATTGATGCTTTTTTTCTGAAATGTGATTTTGGTGAGCAGGACAAGGACATGACAAATTGATTCAGGTCATACTACATATACACAATGTGTTGGATATTCTATTTCCATTGCTCCTCTCTCCTCTAGCATAAATACATACACACACACAGTAGGCCTTTAATAACTATGAGTAATTACATATGATATTATGTGGAAAACAATAACAAATAGGGCGATTGTACCTTTATTGTGAAGCTTGTCTAGAAAGGACTCAAGCTTGTCGAGTCGTTTGTCTCCTTCCACCTTAACATCAGTTCTACTGGAGATTTCTGTCCGGCAGAAACAAACAGAAACACACTTATGAGTGGTTACATATGATTCATGATTCATTTTGGGCATTAATATCAATTCAAGTGTTGAATTGAAATTGAAATGACTGATTATCATTTCAAATTAGTGGCATATGTGAACACAAGAAAGTAGTTCAAATTAATGAATATACTTTAAATATTCACAATATCTTTACACTCTAGGAGGTTTATTTCAGGCAACAGATGTATCTTGTTGATCCATTTATTAATTAACTGAATGGCTCATACACTGATTATAGGTTATAGGGTAATGTCTGTTACCTTCGTGCGGCTTCACAGGTGTGGCATTAGACTTCTTGAGAAAGGTAAGAGGTGACTCTTCCTTTCCTGTATCTGTCACAAGACCTGGTGGAAAACAACAGGAGAACTGTTTTGGGGTCTGAGCTTCGGAGTTCACGTAGTATTCAACATGCAGTATATCCCATGTGTTTTGTGAGATCTAATGTGAGGCAATAAAACAGCAGAACAATGAGCTTGCTTTTTAAGATGCAGTGACTGAATAAACATGCAGTAATTTACCCCTCTTGGCCATGCGTCCAGCTACTGTGAACTGGACGGAGTCGTTGGCGGCTCCTTTGCCTTTGTTCTTCCATTGCTCCTCCTTCTCCTTGAGGATCTTCATTCTATCTGCCAGCGACATCTTGGGCTCCACATCCGTATTGGATTTCTGTTGGAATATTTAAAACACAATTCAACTTTAGGTGTAGTCATGCTTAATGTACAGTACCATCCCACAGAGCTGCTAGTATGGCTGTATTCTTGTTAAGGAATGCAGTTCTCACTCTCCAGTCCATAATGCTTCACACAGGAACAGACGGTTATGCATGAAGTGAGCAGGGGAGGTTGCATGAAGATAAGAGAGGCTACTGGTGATGGTAAAGGGTGATAGTGAAACAACCACACACAGAAATTAATTTAACAGATAAGCATGAAAGATCCCTTGAATTTCTTATTATTTCTAGAAGATAGAAATCTATCACTGACAAAGTCTGGGCTTTTCCCAAAACCAAATACTTTAAAAGCTGTTTTTATTGTTATTAAAAAAGAGTTCATAAAGCAAAAAATATGAAGAATGTTGAGTCTTGAGAGGAAAACATTAAAATCTCTGTTTATATAACATGGCCATACATCAGCAATTATTCAGTAGAGCTTTCTTTATGTGATTTACTCCGGCTGCCATTTTTGCACCTGAACTTCACCATTAAAAATGAATTACCAGGGTTTACTGGGCCCCCACTGGTCCCACTGGACTCCAGGAGCTGTGTTACCGTAATTAATGATATTCCCCTCCTAAATATCTGAAGCGTTTTATCGCCCTGACTGAGTTTTTACTGGCTGCGACCCCTTATTCCCTCTCTAATAAGAAGCAATTCATTGCGTGTAATGTACCATGAGTGGTGACTTCACACACGCAGCTTAGTCTTGCAAAAGCAGACCTATCGCTGCACTACGACTGCACTTTCCCAACTCAGGGGAAACATGGAAAATACATTTCAAGTAGAAAAACAGATGAAGCACAGGTTATTGAAAAAAAAAAGAATAAAAAAGGCCCATATAACACGGTGCTTGTATATATTTATGAGTATATGTTATAAATTCTTGGGGTGTACTTGGGTGTGTTCTGCATGTGCTGTATAACATACAGTATTTATTCAAATGAGAGCAACAAGAGAGCGATACCACAGGAGATGAGAGTAAATGACAAACAAATGATTGGCATTCCTCAAACCAAATAGCTTCTTACAGTTATGGAGGAATTTTCTTTGCGGATGAATGATGGTCTGTGTGACTGTCATGGCCAATATTCACAGCATCATCCTTACTGTACGCTCTGAAGAACTGACTTAAACATTCACAGATGTCAGCAGCTTTAGCTAAAGTGAACTTCAGCCGGCCTGATGTCAATATGAATTGAGAATCAGTAGTCTATACTACAATTATGACATTAAATGGATGAGTTGATACAATAACAGGAACAAAACAAATACAACGACTGAACTGTTTTGTGGAATGCAAAAATCGAATTTTTATGTTTCAACATTGCTAAAATGTGAATTTTACACGTGCAATGACATTCTATAATAGACCAGCGACCTGTCCAGGGTGTGCCATGCACCATCTTCAGCTGCTAATAGGTTCATTTGAAACTTTGATTGCTTCCATGTTTACTGCTACCATTCTCTAGATTTTATGACTAACATTAAAAAGGTACCCTGTGGACTTTTTTTGTAAACAAAGTTTCTGTTTTCATTCAGTGTTACTCGTATGGTCTAACAAACATAGCATCACACAGTATGTTTGGTATTCTTACTGAATGATTAATCAGTTAGACGTATTATTATTAATTCTTTGGATCATCTTAAACAAAAAACACCTTTGTAACAGCTCAAATAATGTACAGAATGAATGAAACTGAAATGATGTAGATCTGAACCAACAGTTGACTGGAGAAACAGAAACAAAACCTTAGCTGCAGACACTTTGTGTGAATGGAAGGTCGAAAGTTTAATCTTTCAGTCCTTGTTTCTGACACTATATCTACTGTTAAACTGTCACTGAGCAAGACACTCAATCTGTGCTCACTAACCAGTTTTGGAAAATTTGCCCTGCTATACAGTCAGCTAAATTTCAATAACAGGCCTACAGTATGTGTTGTTTGTCTCAAATGAATGGGACGCTTGAATGAATGGAAAAACAATAGTTTCCCACAAACAATCTTCTACTCAACACACTCAAAATCACTTCCACACTCTCACTACATACACACAGATGGCAAAGACACAAGCAGTAACAGATTTTTTTTATTTTTTGAACTCTAATGTCAAACACATTGCATGTCGTGGTCAAATATTAGCCTGACATGAGACAAAAGTTCAAAGAAAAACATTTAATCATACTGGCATACACTCAGGGACAACACACTGGGTCTGAACATCAAAGTGAACCCTTACTGATTTCATAACACAAGAGTGTAATACATCTACTGACATACAGAGAGCTTTCTGCACACACTGTTAATGTTTTGAAGGTAGTATGAGTGAGTTCTCAGCACACTAATTTGTTTTAGTCATATACACCTTTCCTAATTGCTTGTACACAACAGCTTCCAAGTAAAATCATAATACCTGTGCAGTCATATCACATGGTCCTGAATCACTGTCTCACACTTACATACTGACACAGCCCCCTCCAGCTAGCAGCCCATCTCTGGAGTCAATCAGAGAGGGGAAATACCTTGGCCTGACAGGACCCCAGAGAGAGGGGAGGAGAGGAAAAGGGCCTGGAACTCAAACCCCCACAGGAAACCATTTTTCTCAGCCCTGCCTTACTGTACGGTGAGAGCTGCACCCTCAGCCAAACCACTGACACAGATATCTACCAACTGAGGGTCAGTAAACCACATTCATGTAGCAACATCAAGTGTGTTGACAGCTCTGATTTCTCAGTGGTAATCCTGAGAGAGTATGAACGACTGACCAGACTGAGCACAGCTACAGAAATAAGGGCAAACAAATTAAACAATTAAGTCCATGCAAACAGGCACATAAATACATTCATACATACATACATAGAGTAGGGATGTCCCGATCCAGCTTTTTGCACTTCCGATCCGATACCGATATTGTAGCTTTTAGCATCGGCCGATACCGATACCGGCCGATCCAAGCATGTATTAAAGATTAAAGATATTTACTTATTTTGTTGTTATACTCATGCTGAAAAGGGTTTTACTCTTAAGAACAACTAGCCAACTTAATTAGGTTAGTTTGAATAATCCACAATGGTTGGTAATGAGAAGCTGACCTGTTTATTCTTAACAGGGTTAAATAAACACAAAATAATAAATAGTCAATTAACCACACAAACTGAATTGGCATCAGTGCTCTGCTCTTGAACAACAAGAGTGTAAACTGCAATAACTAACAAAAGAGAAATGTGCAGAAGGAGGCAATAAATCCCATAAGGCCTAGTCAGGTGGCCCTCCTATGGTGAGACATACAACATAAAAACTTTAGAGTAAAGAAATACAGACATATACACACAAAAGCTAAACAAAAAAATAAAAAGTGTAACAAGAAAGGTGACAAATTACCAATGAAGTTGCATACCATTAATAAATTGGGTTCTGTACTCATGTGGGGGAATGTCACTAATAAAATGCTTTTTATCTGCAGCCATTTCTCTCTCTCTGGGTGATACAGAGATATTAATGCATGCTTTTATATCCAGCAGGCTGCACTGTAGTAATCAGTGCAAACAATATTGTAAACTGTATTAAAAAAGCAAAACACACAAAAAAGCTTAGTAGAAAATAAATAGTGGGATGCTGGACAGGTCGCTAGGTGTGCTGAAAAACGCGGACTGGGTTTGGGGGGGAAAGCTGAAAAAAACTGGAATGGATTACCTACAGCGGTGCGCTGGAAAACACGGACCGGAGTTTTGAAAACAAACTGGATCGGGAGTCCGGATCGGGATTTTCCCGTGCAGGCCGATCCGATATTGATATGCATTTTTTGCTAATATCGGCGGCAGATCCGATCCAAATATCGGATCGGGACATCCCTAACATAGAGTACACATGTATGTACACCCACACTCACCTGAAGAGACTGGGAAAGGTTGACAGGCAGGTGTCAAAGTCAAAGAAAGGAGTAGAGTCTGGAAGGTGAAAACAGGGGTAACTGGAAATAAGGCTAAAAAGAGAAGGAGGAGAAGTAGGAAGGAAGGAGCACAAGAAAGTACATTAACAGAGAAGAACAGAGGAAAGAGAGCGTAGCAGGGCAATGTTAGAAAGCAACAGCTGGAGTGAGCAGGTTGTATGTAGCATTACCACAGAAGAAAACAGGGCTATTTAAAGCATGGCACAGAGTTTGGGAGGATGGGAGAGAAAGGAAAGGGGAAATACACTGTATATAACAGTGTGTGGGGAGAGAGCAAACACCATTAACACAATTCGGTGCACATACAGTATGAATTATTTCAATTTATGAGCGTATAAAACAAGCTTCACCATTTACTTGAAAGTTAAAACATCTAGCCCTATTGGTGGATTTTCTCTCAAAACTTCGACTCCTTTCACTGCATTACTTTCCCCCCCAAACGATGCAACCAGTTGTCTTTTTAAATGGCCTATTTAAAGAGCCCATTTAACACACTCATGATGTATTCGAGACAATCGGCTCATCTTTAGCTGATTATCTCAAATAGACATGCTGGGAATCAACACACCAGGGACAATAATTCCAAACAAACATTAGTCTTAATGGTCTGATGGATCTGTGGGGGAGCTGCGGAGTCAGTGTTTTGACTGTTGAAGACGAGTCAGACTGGTCACTGAGTCATCACCGGAAAACGAAACCCAGACATTAAAAAAAAAAAGAAACTGTATTACTGTAAGACTTCCTTTAGCTGATATCTTTATGTGTGGATATCTACACGCTTTAAAATGTGTACCTTAATATGATGAGAAAATGGTATTTAGATTAACAAAAAGAGCTTTTAATCACTAAACGGTGACACATTGCCAACAGTCAACAGAATTTATGATTAACAATCATTAAAACACACCAGACTCTATTTAAATAAAATTTACAACATGGCCCCATTTTACAACATAACAGTGGTGAACAGAACGGCTTAGCAGGCGTAACAGGAAACATCTGGAGCTAGTTGGAGATGACCATGGTGAGTACCATGCATGTTTCATTCCCTGGTCTCCCACAGATCAACCAAAGAGCAACAACATCTGCTCTGGCTTGGCAGTGTGAGATAAAATGACATACCTTAACATAAAAACCAATGGCCTTTTCTGAAGAGACAAAGTGAAGCGTACCAAGAATAGGCACATACAAGGAAATGCCCCAAAGCTGACACCGCTGTGGCATCAATTCCAATCATTTAGCCGAACCATGTATTATGTGCAGCTCTGATGTAAGTTAGTTCTGCAGAGCTCTACAGTACAGTAGTAGCCAGACTGCACAGCTGGTTCCAGACCTATTCACAAGCAATAACCTCAGATAGAATTAAAAGGAAGAAATCCGCAGACTTTCTGGACCCCAGTTTGGACCTCTTTCATGCATGCAAGTGTTGAAGATGCAGTTTCTGTGCCATTAATGGGATTACACTAAATTTTCGGGGACTTTGTGATGATTTATTATAATGAGAACGGACCATACAAATATAAAATGACATCACACTTCAGTATTTAGTTGACTGGGGATTTGCTGAAATTTTTGGCTGTCTGTATGTACTTATAAAGTGGCTTTTTCCAGACTACGAGTGGATTTATTCTACGGTTAGCTCATCTTTGGATGAAGGATGAGCCCAAACCAGAAATCCCCCAAGAGGATTACTGATCTTGACAGACATCAAGCCAAGAGATGACCTGTATAAATAAACATGACATCATTTCAATCGTAGTGATCATTTGACTGTTTTGGAAATGTCCATGTTCCACACATAGGGTTTTTTCACTGCAATAGTACCATTCTTTACTTTCACTGTCCATATAATGGTTATTATATGGTCTAGTGTTGTTTTTCCACTTGAATACTCCTCAGGGGTGGTCTTTTTTGTAGAGAAGAAGAGCATGTAGAAACCTGCAGGCACTTCTATCCCCACAAAGTGGACCATGTAAAAATATGTCAGTTGCCTAAGCATGTGTCTCCTAAACCCTCCACGCCTACCTGTGTAAAGCTCTGACTATGACCTGGATGTTCATTTGCATTCCATAAGCAAGCTTTTGTATTCTTAATAGAGTACAAAAGCTTGCTTATGGATAGAGTTTTTTTCCCCCCAACTTTGAGGAGAGGAGCGTGCAAAATTCTACAAAAGGAGGCAGGCATTAGCTTGGAAGGTTTGCAGGTGTTTGGTCATAGTATAGGGTTTTATTTTTACAAGGGGAAGGGAGGGGTGGTTTGGGGGGCGTGCCTCTTTTTCTATTTGGGAGGCTAGCTAAGCCCCTGGATCTCTGGCATCATCACTCCAAAATCTGCTGCGCCCCCAAACCCTCCTAACCTCACACCCTCTTGGCAGCAGCTCAGGGAAATAAGCTGATTCAGCAGAGGAAGAAATGTGTCCACAGCCAGATATTTCTTTCTCTGCACACAAAGCTGAGGGGAAGCCTAAACGTACATCAGCGTGGGCTCATTACCTCCAGTTGACTGATAATTATCACTTGAAAAGCAACGCACTCCTTTTATTTTGTTAAAGAAGTCTTGTAGACCTGTTATTAATCCTAACAGTGCAATAAAGTATCTACTTGACCCCACAAAACACAGGAAGTGTTAGTTCAGCAATTACAAAAACTCACTCACCTTTTTCCTCCAGGCATTTTCAGAATCTTGGAGCTGGTTGAAGCGATCAGCCAGCCTTGTCGGGGTCACCCCGAGTATTTTGGATTTTTTTAGTCCATCCTTCTTTTCACTTTCTCCGCTATTGAACGCTGCAAGACTAGAAAGATAAGACATATGTATTATGGAAAGCCTCAATGTAAGTCACAAAAGAGCCAAAGTTTGTGTGAATGATGGATTCTCTTGTATTTAGCCATTACGTAATCAGATTGGTCATAAATTCATGGTAATATTTGTTGCAGTAATTGTATTATCAATGTATATTGTACTAAAACAAATTGTAATAGTAATGTGACACTTTAATTTAATATTTGTTTTTAATTCCTTTTTTCTTTGTGTAGACAAACTTATGGTCATTTAGGCCTTATAATTAGTTGTTCATTTTTATGCATGCGTTATGTGAACATCCAATGACCTCTGGTTGAGAGAGGAACCCTGGCTTCCATCCAAACTGCTGTCCAGGTCCTCAACATCCTCAGATACTGTGGAGGTCTTCTCCAGGCTCTCATCAGGCGAGAGACTCCGCATCTCCTCAAAACTCCCCCCACTGCTGCTGCCCTCCCTCTGTTGTCTGTCCATGCTGAAGTTCCCTCCGTCTGTGATATAGTCAGTGAATGACTCATCCTCTTTGTCATTTTCCCCGCTGAACTCTTCCTCTAACTCCTCCTGCTCCTCTCCGTCCATTTCTTCTTCGCTCTCAGCGTGGCTGAGGGTGACGCTGCTCTGTCGGGCTGGTGCGCTCTCAGGCGTTGAGGCCTCACTGTGGTCTGATTCCACACTAGTGGAGCGGCTTTTCTTTAGGATTCCCTTGATACCTGGAGTCCCAGAGTCCTGGCGCTGCAGTGAGGCAGGCTTAGAGGGAGGGCAAGAGGTGTAGAGAAAGGGTGAGAGAGTTTTAACTACCACCTATTATATTTATCTGGAAAAGATGACTAATTTCAACTCATTTACAGTTTCCATAATAACAGTGAAAACACTTTTTCACCACTACTACCAGCTCTGATTTGTGACCTACAGCTGTTATCAAGAAAAGGCTGGCTAAGCGGGGTGAGTGAGTAAAAGGGACATAAAAGTGCAGATAAGTAAAGTAGAGCTTGAGTAATGGGAAACAATGGTGATTAGAAGAAGGAATCAAGTTAAAGTCCAAAAGTAGGTGGGTGGAACAAAGAGAAGCAAACAGTGTGTCAGCAAAGACTGAAGGATTTGTTCTTTGTCAATAAATCTGCAAGACTTGTTTGGGACATTACATGTGTTTATTGTGCTTTTCAGAATGAAGAAAAAAAATGATGTTAACAAGAAACATATGTTGCCTCTCGTACTGTTGCTATTGTAAGAAAAAAAAGCCTATTGTGGTCAAAGATACCATAACATTTTAACCATTTTGAGGATGAGATCATGCATTTTAAATGAATTTAAATCTCAAAATACATTTAAAAAACACACCCATATTATCTGTGCATCGTGTGTGTTAAATGTGCTAATGCTTAGATGATACAACAGCAGCTGGAACAACAGCAGACTTACTGACAGGTCAAAGGTTATGAGAGAGTGCTGATTTAAGAGGAGATGAAGGAAAAATGAGATACTGAGGCCAGCTGGGTGTGAAAGAGCAATGATGAGGTGGTCGGACTAAATGAGAAACACCAGAGTGCATCATATGTGTCGGCATTGTCGTGTGGAAAACCATATGTGTGCATGCTTTCTTTACATCTGGATTACATAATAACATTTGTCCACACTATAGTGTTCAGGCTCTTGGTTAAACTCAGAGTTAAGAATGTGATATGACTTGGTATGTTGTGATGATCAGTGGTGCAGTTTGACAATGTGTGTGTGTGTCACAGCTCTCATCAGTGACATAAATTACAATCTACACGTCAACTTTAAAATAAAAAAAACCTAAACCAAACCAGACCCAGAGGAGAATGGAGCCAAAATTCAGGTGAGTAAGAGTTTTGGAATTGGCTCACATCTGGTAAAATGTTTCCGAATTGCCAAACAACCGTGGTCGAGAATATGATCTTTCCAAACACAATCACAATTTTATATTTGAGCTATTGACTTTTGAAAACCATGTGACATTTTTTTGGAGATACCCTCCGTACTCGCAGTATGAAATCCTTACAATTCGTAAGCTGTCATGCAAAATGGAAATACGCTGTAATACTGACCTTTTTTTCTTCCACTGTGGTATCATATTCAGGCTGCTCCTTCCATGAATACTCATCTGTGGCCTCTTTCTCTTCCATTTCCTTGCTTATACAAGTTTTAGGAAGCCTGAAATATCAGCAAAAAAATGGACAAAGAAGGGTGGAGACAGACAGAAACAAGAAAGAATTACAACTGTTAACACCTTTGATTGATAAGCAATTAACGGTTAAGCCTTTACATAATGGAGAATAAAGGTGAATTCAAACCCACAATCAAAGACATGTAACAACAACATCTGTATTCTCTTATGGATGTATTCTCAAGGGTTAGGGATATAATTAGGTTTTTGTTTTGTTTTATATTTTTTTAGCACCAAAGCTGTTGCCAGATTCAATAAACAGTCGCTGATTTGGTGCTTTATAATTAATGTAGGCACCAGACCAGCATAGTAATGAAGACACTATGTAGTGGAGACTAAAACGCCACATTAAAACTTGGCAGGATAAATAATTCCACAAGCTCATAATCATCCCATTTGATCAGTGAGTGTTTTTGACCTTTGAAAGGAAACAATATTCACTTCACCATCATCTTGGAAACATTTTACATTTGCTTTTAGAATGTCTGTCGTCATCTGAGCAATTTCTTTTGCATTTTTGTTTCTCTGAAGTTAACTTCTTCAAAATAGAAATTTATTTGGACATTTTATGGATTATTGGAGTCCATGTGGATAAAAAGGGACACGGATGAAATAAATTATATCTAACCTGTCATACAAACACACACACACACCAACTCAGTCCAGATTCTTTACTCCAGGGGTCTCAGTGCTAAATACAGTCTGGCTCTCACTGCTGCAGCTATTAACTTCAATCTGGTTTGGATCACCATGGCTACCGCATAGCCCTGAGTGTTTGTGTGCTTCTACGTGTGCATGTGTGTATGTTTAAAAGACAGTGTTTGGTATTAGAGGCAAGCACTGCAGGTTTATCTGGTTTATCTCTGTAGCTCTTTACGTCATTAGACCTCTTTTCAATTGGCCTGTAATTACTGCTGTGCTCCATTCGGTCTGCTCAGTTTCAAGGTGGATCGGTTTGTTCTATCGGTTTGTGTACATCATACGTCAAGTACAGCGGCCCATAAAAAAATCCATTACTCGAACAGTGAAGCTCCCTCCATTTCCTTCATTGGAGAAGTCTACACTGGAACATTTTAAATGCACTTGGTTTAGCAGAATGGTCTGACCATGATGGCATAAAAACAAAAAAAGTTTGAATCGGCCCACCTGGTAGAGGATTCCTCTTCGTCACTGCTGATTAGCTGACGGTTTTGTTTGTCGTTGGCACCTTGACTGCTGCCATCCTCTGTCTCCTCCACATCCTACAGGTAGCAAAGAAATGACAGTAGTCTGAGTGTTAGGATCTGGAGGTTTGGAAAAAATGCTGCGGAAGTCCTTCGTGAACTGTAAAATGACAATCTGGGTAAGTGAAGTGAATAAATGAATGAGGCACCGCCCCTCCACTTGAGCAAGGCAGTTAACTCCTCTAATGCTGGGTAGAACTGCTCAGAGGTCAGTGCCATACTATTTAAGTGATTGTGAAAAATGAGCAGCCAAAGTATGAGAAATCTATCCACCCCGAGGACATACAGCTAAATCTAAAATGGGGAGAGATGAGTAGCCCCAGTGCTGTATTTTCCATATTAAAGCAAAGTCCCCTCAAGGGAGCTATTGGAGTTTTAAAAATGTTTCTCATTGGTTAAATATTGCTTCGATAGGTCTACTATCTATCTGACTCACAACCCATTTTAAGACCTGAGGGGATAGATACAGTTGACATTGTAGGGCTGTTACCTTACAACATCCTTGATCAGGCTGTTTGTAATTAAAACTCTGAGTGATACATGCAAATAAACACTGTCAAACTATACATTTGCTGTCCACTGAAATGGAGAAAGTTTTGTTTTAAGATAAGATAAGCAGAAACCGAGAAAATGATTCATTCAGAAGTCTCAATGCAATAGGAGATTTAAGCATCTCACTTAAACTGTCTTTCTATCCTAAATGGTCTATCAGTCAGACTTTGTCTAACCTGCATACAGTGTGGTCCACACAGCTGTATGTCAGTAAATAGTACTGAGGCCCTGGGGTGACCTGGTGAGGGGAAGTGGATTCTCCAGCTGCGAGGAAAGCAACAGAAATCCAGTGCTCTTTTTTTCACAAAACGTCATACAGACGCTTAAAGAATTAGGGGCTTCTTCCAAACTAATCGAGGCTGACAGATTGTAAAAAGGAAACTTATTTTCCACCCAACATGAATGCAACGCCTTCTGCAAAACAAGTTTTTATGAACCAGAGAAATTGAGTCAGGAAATTCAAATTATAAATGAGCTGTATCTTCCTTCAGGAGTCTCCATGTTCACATTTTATAGTCTCCATTTGTGTTAGAAAGCAGACGTACTGTCGCAGCCTCACTACTTCTGTCTCTCCTGCTGGAGACACTGACTCACTGGCTTTCAACAGTGACCGTGGAGGAGAAAAGAGTGATAAGGGAAAAGAGAAGACAGTGAAGGGGTATTTGTCACTGCTGATGACTTTGAAGTGAACCTTAAAATAACAGATTTGGGAGGAGAGAAAAAATAGAAAGAAGGAGAAAGGAGAAGAAAAAAAGAAGAGCGTAGAGTGATTGTAAGATAGCCTCTTCATGGGAGTCCACTTTCCCAGCAGGTTTGTGCTGCCATCTGGGTTCACTTGGCCAAGCTTGGCACTGCTCCTGGTCTGTGAAGGCCAAGTTAGAACAGCTATTTACATCTAATATCATGAAACCTAACCACTTCTGAAATCTAAGCAGCCTGGGAAAGCCTGATACTCATTCATTTTTAAGTACATGTCTATATCTCCCATTAGGATTGGGGACAAGGTTTTGTTCCTGAGTGCATCCTCTAGCCCTCCATACTTTTCCTCCCATCACTGCCTTAAGACCTCCATGGACTGCGTTCGTGAAGTCATGACTTTGGCCACAGTGCGCATCCAGGTGCAGGACAGCTCAGCGCTTTATGGAACAGCTTAATTTGTTATTAATGGAGCAATCTTCCAAAAAATGGGGGTTGAAGCATACACCAGATGCACTGGAAAAGGTCGTGAGTAAATCAGTGAGGAAAATGAAAAGAATTACCAACGACTGCAGAAAAGTAGACATACCATGTGTGACATCATTCATTGGTTTTAAATTAATATTTTAAAGCTTTGGACTTGATTTACTGCGCACTGTTACATTGGCAGTTTTTGGAGTTATGAAATTTAAATTTGGGTAAAAAAAAGGAAGCTTGGAGGTAGGAGCAAGTCTGTGATAAGTGCTTTCTATAGCTAGAGAAGACAAACTGGGCCTCACATGAAGTCTTTTAAATCTATTTTCTATAAAAACAGTAAAAGAAACCAAACAATCAAGCTTAAGTCAGTTTTGGGGTACCTAGTTAGACACAAATAAAATGACATGTCATACGATAAATATAGTGTGATACATCCTCAGTCCTACACACCCACACACTCAGCCACACAATACAAAATCTTTGGATCAAGTGAGTCAGACGGTAAATGGGAAATACCCTACCTTCAACAGAGACATCTTGGAAGTTATGCTCCTCTTGGCTGAGTCAACAGGCTTCTCGTCAGCTGTAAGACACACACACACACACACACACACACACACACACACACACACACACACACACACACACACACACACACACACACACACACACACACACACACACACACACACACACACACACACACACACACACACACACACACACACACACACACACACACACACACACACACAAGGTTGACCATGAATACAACAGTAAGAAGGTATTTGCTCAAAGAATGCTAAGAACTGCTTTCTGCAAGTGTAGTAACACACAATCAGGCTGGCTGTCACCTGAGAATGAAGATTTAAGATGGACAGTGTGTGTTCGACATCCACAAAGTAACACATTGTTGATGGTTTGGAAGATGGCGAGGTCAAATGTGGTCAATCACACACACTTTCTTTTTTTATGAATATAGAATACAACTGCACATGAAGAAAGCGAGTGAGAGAGAGAGAACAGACCCTTTCCAGGTCAAGTGGAGTTTTTACTCACTTGTAAAAAAATGCAGACAGGAAAACTGAAAGGATGTAATCTTATTGGCTTCACCAATGCATCTAAGGTGTCTTTGGATCAGTAAAGGAAATGAATGGAGCGATATGTCCCCCGCCTCAGGATGAGAAACAGACTACGATTCAGACATCCAGAGAAAGCTAAATCCTCATCTCTCTCTATCAGTGACTCAAGAGTTTGAAGGTAAGATAATATTATTTTTAAAAAGAGGAATAAATGTACTTGTGTTTGCATACGTGCGAAAGAAAAGTAATAATTCCTCATGTAAGCTGTCGAATAAGACCCTGCCCTGGGAATAGAATATCCTAATCTAAACAAAAGAAAACTATTAAACTGAGTGCTGTTCCTAAACAATGCAAGTCTCTAAAGTCACCACACCAAATATCATCCTCCCACTCCTGTTTTTATTACTTGACAATACAGCATTTTAAGCCAAAATGGCCCCCCTCCAAAGAAAACCAAGGAACAAACAAATCCGAATAATGGAAAGTCTCGGACAAACTCAGATTCTTTAATCTGTTGAAGGCTTACACTCTAGTTTTGAGTTATGTTTTCTGGCTGTCCTGCTGTCCGGAGCGTAGCATGATTTACTACAGATGATGAAACACTAAGCATTGCAGACTGCTGATTCTCGAGAGCGTACTCTTTTAGTTTTGACTTCTGTCCAATCTTTTTTACATAATCATCCATCCAAATGCAGAAGAGAGATATTAAAAGAAAAACTCAAGTGATGGAAAACCCACCACTTACGTTTAGCGAGTGTGTTCATCCATCTCCCAAAACTGCTCAGTTACAGTTGCAGAGAAATCATTGGATGGGCTTTTGATCAGGAATTAACCGATAGTCTACATGAATATGAATATTAGCCAGGAGGATATAAGGATCAGTGTAGAGTCTATTACTTTGCATTATATGCCTTACAACAGACCTGCCTTTCTCCATGAGTGTCTTACATGTATCATACATACAATATGTATGACCTACTGTATGTTATGCAGGTAGCAGCAGACATAATGCTCCGCAATCATTCTGAGCTTATTGAACATGACAGTAAGCATGTGTAACTAAATGGATGCATTTATAAACCAATTTACAATGTTTCTGCTGCAACCATTGAGAGCAATTTAGGGTTCAGTGTCTGGCCCAAGGACACTTTGACATGCAGATAGGCATATAATAAGTATGAAGCATCTGGGTGTTTGTCTGCACTGCTAGCTTGTGGGATAGTTGAGGACTCCGGGAAAGCCTTGATGCAGCCATGGGAGGCGTTCTGGCTCAAAGAACTGAGTCAACTGCCAGCTTGGATGGGAAGCTCTGTCAGCCATGTGAAGGCACTGCCAATTTACACACACACACACACACACACACACACACACACACACACACACACACACACACACACACACACACACACACACACACACACACACACACACACACACACACACACACACACACACACACACACACACTCTCTCTCTCTCTCTCTCTCTCTCTCTTTCTTTCTGGTGCAATTTCACTAAGGAGGTGAAATACACTAGTTATTTGTTGTTATTTGTTTCTCTACTCAGTTTATATACAACCAACATATGCCAGGCATTTTTTATGTAAGTGCTGGACAGGATTTTAGTCAGTTTTAAACAACAGCAGCAACATGCAATGTCAACATATGATGGTCAGCAGAATACAACAAGCATCTGAACCTGTCAAGTATACTGATCACTATTTGGATAAAACCTGTGTTTTATTCACACATGAATTCACGGCTTACTGCTTACTGTGCACTTTTACATGATGAATCATTGTATGTAAAAAGTATCTAACTGGCAACTTTTCAATGAATGACTTAAAGATAGATTGAAAACCTCATTTTGATTCTTACAGAAAAGGCGACGAACTAGAGAAGTGGTATGTGCTGTAACATCATTGCGTCAGTCACACCTTACAACACACTGTATGCAAATTCCAGTTTTAGCTCCCATGAAAAAAAATTGTATTCTTTTGAAAATCATTGGACTTGGTCAACTAGACTTCCTGATTAACTTAAAAAAATGTCAGTCTACATCATTGTACAAATACAACATGTTGCACACTGTTTCAAATGGCCTCAAATACAGGAACAGCCCTGCTGTTTTGCTCCTGGGGCCTTCCTGTCACCTCGCTGTCACCGTCTTTCTCTTGTGCAGTGTAGCACATACGCACACACCACCGTGTGGTAAATAAGCAAACACAAAGCAAGGCAACCAAATCAAATACATATGTAGGGGAACACATACAGTACAGGCAGATAGGTTAACAATCAGCTAAAGAGGCATAAAGCTAGACTCTTCGAGCTCAGGTGGCCAAATGTAAGTCAGAGAGGCAGCCAGCAGTTCACGTGTAAACTCACACATTTTCTTCTCTGTAATGTGACAAGCTCCAAATTTAGTCCACAATGCTAGCTGGCTGAAAGCTTCCAGCGTAATTGCATATGATCTAACATTTGCACAGAAGGACACACAAGTGTAAGGGCATACACCCAAAAAGTCACAACCTTTAAACAAAAACTGCAGGCACGTGCCAAACATTATCTCGCTCATTTTTTTTGTAAAAGAAAACCATCGCCTGAGGAAAAACGTTCACTTTAAATTACACAGCGGACAAAAGCAGAACCAAATAAAATCAGTATATTGGTTTTCTTTTACTCCTCCTCAGTGGCAGAGTATTAAAAAAAACAAAGAACAAGTCTATAAACTAGGTAGGCGATCTGATATCAGACATGAGCTCAGTATTCCTTCAACAGTGAGCATTAGAGGGAACCTGAATGAGTTCAGAGGTAAAGCAGTTAGGGATGTCCCGATCCAGCTTTTTGCACTTCCGATCCGATACCGATATTTTAGCTTTTAGCATAGGCCGATACCGATACCGGCCGATCCAAGCATGTATTAAAGATTAAAGATATTTACTTATTTTGTTGTTATACTCATGTTGAAAAGGGTTTTACTCTTAAGAACAACTAGCCAACTTAATTAGGTTAGTTTGAATAATCCACAATGGTTGGTAATGAGAAGCTGACCTGTTTATTCTTAACAGGGTTAAATAAACACAAAATAGACAAAATAATAAATAGTCAATTAACCACACAAACTGAATTGGCATCAATGCTCTTCTCTTGAACAACAAGAGTGTAAACCAAGGCTTAAAAAGCCATCAGTGCAAACAATATTGCAAACTGTATTAAAAAAACAAAACACACAAAAAAGCTGAGTAGAAAATAAATAGTGGGATGCTGGACAGGTCGCTAGGTGTGCTGAAAAACGCGGACCGGATTTGGGGGGAAAAGCTGAAAAAAAATGGAATGGATCGGTGTGCTGGAAAACATGGACCGGAGTTTTGAAAACAAACTGGATCGGGAGTCCGGATCGGGATTTTCCCGTGCAGGCCGATCCGATATTGATATGCATTTTCTGCTAATATCGGCGGCCGATCCGATCCAAATATCGGATCGGGACATCCCTAAAAGCAGTCTGTGGAACAATAGAGGATCTGAGTGCAGTGAAAGTGGAGAGTCGTCTTACCCTTCGGCTCCTCTGTGTCATCGGTTTCCAGCGGCCTGAGAGAGAGAGAGAGAGAGAGAAAGAGCGAGAGACACAGAAACATGAGGTCACTTTCTAACATACTGAAGTGATGACAGAAATTACATAGCTACTACAATGGATGCTCGCTAACTAGACAGAAAATTTAATAAATAAAGTCTTATACACTACTTTAATCCATAAATGGACACAAGCCACAGAAGAAAAACCTGATGCAGTATAAAACCAAACTAACAACAGGCTGGAGAAAGCCTGTGCCTCACGACATCCTGCAAAATTTACTGATGCTGCTCTTCCAAACCCATGTCAACAATGATATAACAGCAATGCCTTTGTAGCATTTGAAGATAGTCATTCATCTCTAAGTAATGTGCTTTAAATATGGATGGGAACAGCAGTTGCCTGTGGGGTAGCAGAGATGATGTAACAGGAGGAGGGGAGAGGGCCATTTTAAACACAATAGAGAATCGCTGTGGACAGCTGGAGGGGTCAAAGGTCACTGAAGAAGAAGAGATGACCCCAAGATGATCCACACTATCAGAACCAATCCAGACATTTCTTTTCCAGACAAAAACTCTCAGTTTGTCTGAGTCTGATCCATTTTCGATCATTTTGTTGTTGTTCCCCGTTACGCTCCATTAAAAACACTGCAAACACACAATGTTGAGCACGACATCAACAAACAGTAACCTGAAGCTTTAATTTATCATGATATGCTGCATGTGAGAGCGATGGGAGAAAAGCCTCTGATGTGAAGCTGTTCACTGAAAACTGCACTTAAACCTAAATGTTTTGTGTGTGATGGAAAAGAAGAAGCTTTAATGATTTAAATGAAGGTATACTGTAGTGTGTACTGTGCATCTGTAGGTGTAGGAAAAAGTCCTAAAGCATTGTTGAAAAGTATTTCTTACAGCAGTATCTTATTAGGAGTCATTTTGGGCTTGGGTTTGGCTACTGGGTAGAGTTTTGTCGGTTTTGGGTTGGCACCCCTCACTAGAGCTTAGTGATATAATGGGAAATCCAAATATGCCAAGCAGAGGAATTAATGGTGTAGTTACACATATTGGGAAATATGAACAATAATGACAGTTACGTAATGCATAGCAAACAGTGGCTATGTAATACACAAAGTATACTATAACATACTTGACTAAAAGCACTACAGTAAAGTTACCTAGGTTATTAGACAGACTACCCTTAGCTGTCTCAGTTACACACTCCTCTGTGACCGCAGGGCCTGGTGGCACTTCATCAACCCCGCCCACATTTTGACTGCTGGCTGAGGGGAAGGGGTCATACGCAACCATAAAAACTAACCAGGGAGCAACAGTACAGACAGTAATGAGGAACGCTTAAGAGAGACAAGCTAAACACACATTCAAGTCGAGGCAGGCAAGTCATTAATCAAACACTTCCTCACTCTTGCTCTATTTAAAATTATGTCACACTCACAGAAAACTACATGAAACAGGCAAACAGAAAGACAGAATGACATTAAAGTTAGTTATAAGTTATAATCATGACTTTGGCATAATTAAAAGATTTAAGTCTTGTGGTCTCTAATTAGCACACATATTTGCCATCCTTTCCTCATATGGCACGTACTGTTTTTTTTACACTCTGTACTGTAAATATTCAGCCATGTAAACAATAATCACTCAGTCTTTTTCAGATTCCAAAGCTTTTGACTAACCCCAACATGCCGGAAGTATAATTACTGGCATTTAGTACCTATGCTAACAACACTGCTAACACACAGAACATCCAACCCAAAATACCACAATATACCTTTCCCACTTGTGAAGGATATGATATATAACTTTAATTTCCTAAAACTTAATTCCAACTCCCACAATCTTTTTTTGAACATTATGCACACTTCAAGATTGTACAATCTTGTATAGTTTGAATGGACTGCTCTGAAACTGAAGTACGACAAGTTCTTTTTATGGTCATAACAAAAATACATTTTAGATAAAGACTTTTTTTTTGTACAGACAGTGCTCTTGTCTATGTACTACTACTTGTCTAGTTTCAGCTGATAACATTAACCACCAAACTAAGGAACCATACTTTTCTTTGTGAAACAAGATTAAGGCAGTCGCTCAGATAGACAGCCAGAGGGCCGAGACTGCATTTAATTGAAACAGATATCAAGTTCAATTGTGGGACAGCGCAGAATATTTCTTAAATTGCAAAGTGAAGATTTGAAATAAATGTCAACATGCAGTGCTTGGGGAATGTAACTCTTCAACTGCAACTTCACAGGGGAAGGATTTCTGTCTGTGTCAGATAAACATGTTGATTGACGTTCTCTGCATTGTCACGTTTTATTATCGCTGGGACAGCCAAGTCCCAGTTTCCTGTAACAGACACCCGCAAACATCTAAGACGAATCCGTGGATATGTGCCAAGTTCTTATCAGAGAATACATGAAAGTCAACCAGGGAAATAATGCACTGTATTAATGTTGTCCAACAACTCCAGGAAATGATGGTGAAAGCATAATATATGAATTAACCAATAATATCTGGGCATATGCTGATGAAAAGAGACTAATAACAATGGCTCCTATACGGTTGCTCGGTCTAATCCTATGTGTTGCATAAGCGTGCGTGCACACAAGACCGCACAGCTGGATTGAGACAATGCAGAGAACGTCATAACAGAGCAGACAAGATTAGTAGCTAACGTGACAGGCATGCAAGACAACACATTGACAAGTCAGCCTGCCTTTGTTCCTCTCTTTAATTAAATAAAAAAAAGTCGTCCACAGCATTTTGTGTGACTGTACTCTGTATTTTGTCACATATTTTTTCTGGCAGTGGTTAACCAACACATAATGTGCAAAAAACTAAATTTAATCCAAATTGATTAATATACACAGTTAAAACTTATGCTTAATTACAGAATGTCATGTTTTAAGGATTCTTAAAGTAGATTCATTTTAATACTGAATCTTGCACATTGAACAAATTTCTTTGAAAATAAACCTTTGCCATGAGAGATTATCCAGTTAATCACTTGATAGCTGAGATCTGCTCAAAACCTGTCACACCGCACGTATTCATTTAGTATTACAACACAAGCAATGCCCTCCTCTCCAAGTCTTGACCCATATTATTGAAGATGCGTCAATCACAGCTATCTATATGCTGCTTCATTAAGCAGAAGGCATGAAAACTTGACAGCACAGTACATCTATCCCCCCAAGACCCAATCTCTGACACATCTCAAAACTTTTGTCCATCTCGGTTCTTCTCTCTCTCTCTCCCTCTCTCCCCCTCATTCCCTCCGGCTGTTTGTCAAGAACAGACAAGCCTGGCTACGTGCACACAGTAGAATCCGAAGCTTGATTACAGCTAAAACATCCCCAGACCCACGACTGGACATGTTTTGCTCCATCTATGTACAACGCTTTGAGCATTCCTGGCATCCAATGAGAAGAAAAAAGAAAAAAGGTCTTCCAAGACTGATTTGTTATTCCCCAGATCTGTTAAACATGTGAGTCTCGCACCCCCCCCACACGAGTGTAAAGTGAACCAAAACAACCAGCTTGCAAGTCATTAAAGCAAAACATACCATGGCAAAATAAATGTGGCAGTCCTTGGCTTTGCACACATGGCCAATTTTGGAAGTCTTAGCAGTGGTGTTTACTTCACACAGAAGATAGCACGAAGTGTTCTCTGAATGTGCCGACTTGTTTCCTCCTCTTCAGTCATTTTGGGTCAGCTAGCCTTATACAGTAAACTTAACAGTCATTATTTGTTGAAATCTAGTTTTAGGTTCACATTACTATATTAACATTACATTAAGAACTATATAATGTAAGTTTGAGCAGACTAAACAGAGGTCATGGAGCTTCTGCCTCTACTGTCAACACTAAGATACATTTTATATGCAACAATCTATATTAATTAATTATTGATGATTTCATTAAATATTAGCTTCCACTTAGGGCAGAGGAATGCTAGACGTGTCTGAGGATGAAAGTGATCTTAGCTGTTCTGTATGCAACACTCGAAGGCGGGGGAAAAAGCCTGCTGTCAAAGAGACTGTGACTGTTGTTGCATGAAGAATGAGCAATAGTGGTGTGGTATGTAAGTATAAACAATGTGAATGAACTCACCTGAAACAAGAGGACGTCTTCATGGAAGTGACGGCTTCTGATTTAGACGATAAGATTGTGTCTGTTTTAAGGTGAGTGGTAGCCTCTTTTTCCGGAGTGGGCTCCTCATCAGTGTGCTTCTCGGGCTCTGCAACTTTATTCCTGAGGCCCCTCCTGGTGTACGTTTGCTCTGATCCATTGTCCTCATATTTTTCCTTCTCCTTGGTCGATGAAGACACCGTTTCAATCGAGTCGCCGATTTTCCTGTCCCTGCGGACATATTTGGAGGAGTATTCTTCCGTGTTGCCGTAGCGCTCAGCCAGCTCCCTCCTCCTCTCTGCTTTGTAGCGGGCAATTCGCTCAGCTTTGGTTTCTGGGGCCGAGCTCTGTAAGGTGTCTATTCCATCCATTTTGCAGTTCAGAGCAGTTTAGGGTTTGAATGCAAGTGAGGAGATTCCAAGTTGCTTCTTCAGTTGTCCTAACCCAGATATGTAGATCAACTTTCTTGCAGATCTCCCTTGACAGCAGTGTCTCACTCCATAAATATCATCCTAGTGCTGTAAACAAGAAAGGAAGACAATGTTAATGTGTCATGATTGTACAGCAGCAACAGGCTCTCAAACACTGAGCAAAACTGAATGTACCAGGACACACACTCATACACACCTCCAGCCTCACTGGAAGCTGGACACAATTGGCTGAGCTGTACAGCTGAAAGTCAAGCCCTGCCCTGCCTAACACCCCCCTGTGAGAATGATGTCAGCCAGCTCTGCTCAAAGACAGCCGACCACCGCATTGAGACTCTCATATAACCTCTATTCCATCGCCTCAGTTGGAAAGAGGTGGGGGGGAGAGAGAGAGAGAGAGAGAGAGACAGAGAGAGAGAGACAGAGAGAGAGAGAGAGAGAGAGAGAGAGAGAGAGAGAATCCAACTGCATAATGACTCAGTATTTACTATAAACACAATGCATGAGAAACTGAGTGTGGTTGTGTTCATCTGTCGACATGTTATTCTTCTGATAAACTTGCAACCTCTCCAGAGGTGTACACGGCCTCTTAACCAATGCATGCTGGGATAGGTTTCAGCCTTCTGTGACCGTGAAAAGGATAATATTTTAAACATCTCCTTCCTACATCTCGTGCAATAAAAGAAGTCCCGTATTTAATAACTTTTGACTGTTCATTACCTAGTGGGTTAAATTTAGGAGGTAAAAATTAGGAGGTTGAGTTGAGCTCATTTTGTTCCATTAAGCATTCACAGAGCAGAAAACCACATATGGCTCGGTTGCGGAGGTCTTGAAATTTTCACTCGCTTAAACGCATCGCCAGCTGACAACAGCAGTAAAAAATTATGAGTGTGCAGTTTCTGATTGTTCCACACCGAGGGCTTTTCCACAGACATTTCTCACAGCACAAGTATGCTAACGATGCTTTGGGGCTTCTGTCTGAAGAAAGCCAAAAAACGAAGGGAAAGAGCGATATGAACAGATGGAGGTGTATTTACTGTATGTTAGTGGAGCAGAAGCTTAATGTTGCCCTGATGTATCCCTCCAATAACAGGGAATGAGTTAATTCAGCACATGTATTCTCACATTTATGGCCAGGAACAGATGTATGGAGAAACAGAAGTAGGGGAGGTGTGTCAATAGGGGTGGGGGTAAAAAACAAAACATAATATTGCAACATACCACAATATTTCCACATGTGATATGTTATTGATAGACAACAAGTATTCATACTTTTTTTTTTCAAAAACACACCACCACTATCCTCTACTTACTTTTGGAAGCGCTGAACAGACGGTTGGCAATAGTAGGTGACAAAAGAGAAGAAATGCAAGCAAAATAACAGCCATGAGCAGCTGGAGCTTTGAAAGTAACTAGAAGCACATACAAGTTTCTGTGTTGCAGAGTGAGCAGCTTAGCCCCAAAAGCTGTCAGGTGTGCCAATTTTTTTTTTCCCCAGGATGGATAAGTCATGACCCACCTAATTATGTCTCTCATTGGCTAGTACTATTAGCTTCCGTTGGTTGGGTTGGTAGGTTTGTTTAGCCTACCCTTGGCACTCATCAGCCCTGAATATGTATCGGCAGATTGTGTGTTTACTGCCATAAATCTTAGCAAGACATTACCTCTCTGTTGTCTCTTTTCAGACATGCTAACTCTACCAGCATCTCTGTGAAAGGCACTAACTGAGGCTACAGTTAGCAGAGTTTCTTTTCTATAAAACTAATGACTGTTTAACAAACACTGTACATTACCTGACTATTTCCTGCTCCTTGAAATATTTTTTCTCTCCTCTTCACTAGCAGTTATCGTGATATATTGTGTATCACAGATTCACCTTTGTTGTGATATTGTGGAAATAATATTGTGATCGTATCATATTGTGAGTTCATCTGCGATTTCCACCCCTACTGGACGATGTAATGTTATACATGAGTTGACTCCAAGAACATTTTCTGTAATGATGACATGCTTTAACAAGTCTCCAGGGCGCTCGTGCTGACCTGTGACCACCTGCTGCGCTGTAAAATACAACCAGGAACTTTTGGTTCCCATCAAAAAATATGGCTTTGAAAGATACACAGGAAATCTGTGCATGTGTGCACATGAATGTGTGTGAGTCTCCAGCTGAAGCTCTCCCATCCCTCCTCCACCTAACATAACAGGGCTTGGCCAAACAATGTGGAACCACATCGCCTCCAATGCCATTTATAGCCGTTTCATGATTACATGTTATCTGGTCCTTGTTATAAGCAATGAATAAGACACCTGCACATTGGGAAATGTATGGTCTAAATACAATTCACCATCTGTTTGTTAAATTAACAACTCCACATTGGTCACTTCAGCTCCAGTCAGTCCAGCTACAAGTATCCATATCCAATTAAACTTGGCCAGAAAAGAAAGCTCAAATATATTCTGGGAATGTAACTGGAATCAGATGGGGTTAAAGTTTTATAAAATGGAATTTTACAGTATGATATGAAAACCAAATGGCCTATTAAATATGCAGGCATAATCAATTGGTAGCAGTAAATCCACTACTACCCAGGCTAAAGCCTTCAAGAAATCCACAACTCAATAAGAAAAGCATGTTAAGGGAGTTATATGTCTGCTCAAGGGTTAAAAAGCTTATCATTACAAGAAATGGTTTATTTTAACTGCCATTTTCCTCATCAAAACCTAATGCAGATGTCTTTAACTCAAACATGTCACTCAGATTCATGTGAATTGCCTTATGAAGGCAAAAGGATCCTGAGGCTTGATGTTGATTTCAGGAGTACGCACACTCTTACATAATTCACCTAGGTCACTACCTATAAAAGGAGAGCTAAACAGTACACTAAAGCTTGTCCATGGAGACCCAAAATATCGAGGTTGCTTTGATTGGAAGCTGCCACTGCTATTTTAAGCAACAACTGGGACTAAAAGTGAGTCATACATTAAAAATCATCACCCCTATCAGCAAATGTGAACTTAACTTACCCATTTGTTTTGGTTGTGGTTTTAACACTGCCAAAACAACCCAAGGTGTCTTTACCTATTTATGGATATTTCTCCAGAAATAAAAAGACGTACAGTGCAGGCAGGCACGTGCAGCAACACACATTCAGAGCGCTTTAAATAAAAACCCATGTGAGTATTGATCCAGTAAAAGATTATAAAGTTGGTTTCACTTCCATTTGCATGAGATGGAGGAAGATAAATGAGCTAATTTGGCTAAAATTATTATTTTTTTTTTTAAAGACTCATTTTTATAACTAAGGGTTTGTTGATGAACAGAATGGGGAAAAAAAACAGCTTCTTCAAACTATTTTGCACTTTTGCTTCATCAATAAAAGTGCATCCGTCTTGCGTAATATACAGTTACACCAGTCCTTGCTGCTAATTCATGCGGGCAATATTATTCCTCTTCCCCTAAGGCATGTAAACAAAGCAAATCTTCAGTTTCTAATAGCTTGTGTGTTCTCTGACCCTTTGCAGCCCATAGGGAAATGTTACTCGCTATGAGAGGAAGATCTGTCTCAACAAAGGCCAAGTGTCTCACTTCCTGACCGTGCCCCATATCCTCCATCATAAAAGCTCAATTAAATCAGGAAATGTTACTCACAAACCTGGCAAATATCCAGAACGCTCTTACGAGAGCAGACTGTTTACGGCAGTGAGAAAAACTTTGGATGGGTTCAACAGCCAGACATCCCATTTGCACTTAACACAGTATTGGATTTAGTCTCATCATATCCTCTTGCAAGTCTGTTTACTCCATGATAGTCATGTTTTAAAAAAAAACATTTACTCCTCCTGCAATTACAAGCAGTTGCTTCATGTTACATAATACCTGTTTTAGGCCTGCTAACGCCCGCAATAAACCACAAATGCAGAAGTTGCAACAACCAAGACATTTGAACGCTGATTTGATGTGATATCTTTCAATTCTCAACACGTTACTGGCTGGAGTTTTTGATACTACGCTTTGATTCTCACTGATAAGTCTCTTTTATGCCCAAAAGGAGTTCTGTCAACATCCCTGTGTGTACCAGGCTCAAAGCAAGTACAAACTACAAGACAGAACTTGGTGATGGGAAAAGAAAAACTGCCACACATCCATAGGAAACATACATTAAGTAACAGGTTCAGACAGACAGCAACCTCAGAGGTGAAGACTGACCTGTAGCACAGTGGTCTGCATTTTTTTTCTTCTTTTCCCAGAATTCACATGTCCACACAAGAGGACAGCGCAAGAATGCAGGATACACCCTACTCATAAACAGTGGATTTACATGGGAAAGGTAGGGAATCTTCACTGTATTAAAAATTCATGGGTTTTCTTCAAGTAAACTAAAGCTTGACGAGACAAAGCAATTTTATTGGTGCCGGGTCCAGTCAATGTGCACGCAAGCTTTGTTTAGCAAACATTTAAGGTCTTGTGTCAACCTTAACGTTTAACCTATAGCTGCCTACAAGTCAGGGGTCATAGAACTCAAAGTAACACAGAAAATGACCAACCGTATACAAACAAGTGTAGAAATGTGTCCTGCTACTGTTTGTTATACAGTAATTTCACTTTGGCTTAAATGGAATTCCCCCCGTCAGTCTTGTTTTAATCTTTTATCTTATCTTGAAACCTTTGTCAACACAGCTGAGATTTAAAACTGAAACTACAAGCATGTTGATAGCTATTAGACTGAAGAAGTCCAACTCTGCAAGTCTGTGCTAATAGTAAAAATGACAGTACACATGGTATCTGTTCAGCAGCAAAAAAAAAAAAGTGTATTATGACAACATTTTTGCAACTGTAAACCTTCAGGAATCCACCGTAAGCATCAGACATTAACTTTCCTTTTCTGTACAAAAAGAGAGGAGGCAGTTAAAGACACAGCCAGCTCCTGACACGCATTCTTCATGTGGGAAGAGGGTGGAGAGTGGAAACTTTGCTCCGCTAAGAAAACCAGGTGCCAGTGCACAGACTGTGGACACAGCAGGGAGAGAAAAAAAAAGACAGTCCATTTTTATAGATGTTCTTTTCAGGCAAGTTTGGGGATCATAAAAAAGAGTAATGCAAAACCTGGAAGTATCACAACAATTTGACCAGACAAAGATATGTGAGTGAGCTTTAAAAGTGTTGTTTCATCACTTTAGTAGCATCATGTTTATCCCCAACTATCCTAAATATCTGTGTCACTACTGCAGTCTACAAAAGACCACAAAAAATCCTATTCAAGGTTAAAGGAAATCATCCCATTAACATCTTACCTTTACTTGATTCAATATGCATCCAGAGAAAGTTACATACTAGACTGCTTTTCTTTGAATTCCTCTGAAGTACAGTATACAGTGTGTTGTGTATAATTGGTCTGCATGAGTGTGTATGACTGCAGCCATTGAAAGCTGATAGGCCTGAGTACAGGTCACCAGTCCCTAACCCACAACTCCATCTTCCACAGATTGTATGTCAAGCATTGGTCTCTAACCAACACATTCAGCCAAATATATGCATCAGAAAACAGTAGGGGAGAAGGGCGGGTCTCGGGTGTGTCACTGTCTTTGAAGCCACCCTCATACAACAATCAACCACATACTGATGGCCAATGTGTTTCTCATTTTAAAAAAGCGATCTTTCAGCACTAAAGGTGGTTTAAGTATCCTGCCTCACAACCGCAGGCAGAATGACGTTTTAATTGCAATAGTAGAGCGGAACACTTCATCCTGCTGAAATGGGCGTCGACAGAGAGAGAGAGAGAGAGAAAGAGAGATTCAAGGGTTGATTCTGACAGGGATGGGA